>NW_021263845.1:95760-97577 GCF_002162155.2 Triticum dicoccoides
GTTATAAACTTTCTGTTAGTGCCATAAGTTTTAGAAAAATTATAAACTTTCTGTTAGTGCCATTAGTTTTTAAATTTGAATAGTTAAAATTTGAATTCTTTGAAATTTATGTGAATCACAAGTTTGTGATTAACTTTACTTTTTCTATTTTTTTGTTTTGTTTTTTGCATTATTTATTTTCTTTTGTTTTTTTCTTTTTTAATTCTTTTTTGCTTTTAGGTTAGCAAAATTATAAACTTTCTGTTAGTGCCATTAGTTTTAGAAAAAATATAAACTTTTTGTTAGTGCCATTAGTTTTCAAATTTGAATAATTAAAATTTGAATTCTTTGAAATTTGTGTGAATCACAAGTTTGTGATTAACTTTACTATAAAAATAGTTGTTTTCCTGTTTTTTTGTTTTGTTTTTGCATTATTTATTTTCTTTTGTTTTTTGCTTTATGTTTTAATTCCTTTTGCTTTTAGGTCAGAAAAATTATAAACTTTCTGTTAGTGCCATTAGTTTTAGAAAAAAAATTAAAACTTTCTGTTAGTGCCATTTGTTTTCAAATTTGAATAATGGTATTACGAGGGCCGAACCATAAGACATTAAAGCATTTCAAATGAAGTCTGAAAAGTTGAAAGTTGGCATGGTATCATAATTTCACCCACATAGCATGTGCATGTACAAAACGGACAATGGTATCATACTCGTCTGTTACAAAGTTGGCATGGTATCATCATAATAGTTGCGGGAGAAAGTCTTCACTTTTTCTTCGCTTGTGTCATTTGCTTATTGCGCCGTAACCATGGATAATCTTCATCATTTATCAGGATGCTTGGGTCAGCCTTGACTTCGAAGGGAGGAATTTCATGAAACTTTTCATAATCTTCAGACATGTCTGTCTTGCCCTCCACTCCCACGATGTCCATTTTTCCTGAAAGAACTATGTGGCGCTTTGGCTCATCGTATGATGTATTCGCTTCCTTATCTTTTCTTTTTCTCGGTTTGGTAGACATGTCCTTCACATAGATAACCTGTGCCACATCATTGGTTAGGACGAACGGTTCGTCTGCATACGCAAGATTGTTGAGATCCACTGTTGTCATTCCGTACTGTGGGTCTACCTGTACCCCGCCTCCTGACAGATTGACCCATTTACACTTAAACAAAGGGACCTTAAAATCATGTCCATAGTCAAGTTACCATATGTCCACTATGTAACCATAATATGTGTCGTTTCCCCTCTCGGTTGCTGCATCAAAGCGGACACCGCTGTTTTGGTTGGTGCTCTTTTGAACTTGGGCGATTGTGTAAAATGTATCCCCATTTATCTCGTATCCTTTGTAAGTCAATACAGTCAAAGATGGTCCCCTGGACAACAAGTACAGCTCATCACAAACAGTGTTGTCACCTCTGAGACGTGTTTCCAACCAACTGCTGAAAGTCCTGATGTGTTCACATGTAATCCAGTCGTCGCACTGCTCTGGGTGTTTGGAGCGCAGACTGTTCTTGTGTTCATTGACATACGGGGTCACCAAGGTAGAGTTCTGTAGAACTGTGTAGTGTTCTTGAGACCAAGAATATCCATCCCTGCATATTATTGAGGCCCCTCCCAGTGTGCCTTTTCCAGTCAGTCTCCCCTCATACCACGATTTAGGGAGACCTATCTTCTTTAGGCCAGGAATGAAGTCAACACAAAACCCAATGACATCCTTTGTTTGATGGCCCATGGAGATGCTTCCTTATGGCCTAGCGCGGTTACAGACATATTTCTTTAGGACTCCCATGAACCTCTCAAAGGGGAACATATTGTGTACAAATACGGGCCCTAGAATG
>NW_021263846.1:0-2574 GCF_002162155.2 Triticum dicoccoides
AAGGTTATGCGGAAGTGGTGGTGGTTGATGAAGAAGCAATTGTTCCTAAGTAGCCGAAACACCTTAGGAGACTCAAATCACAACTCAAATAACCACTAATGCTATATGGATCAAAATGGGTTAGGTTGCGGAAGTTGGTGGTGGTGTAGCGGATGATGAGGTGGAAGCCCTAGGCAAAGATGCCAAAGTTCCAAAAATTTGATGGTGTGAAATGATGTTGGAAGTATTTTTGTGGGATGGGGGGTGTCAATAGCTTCAAAACGAGCTAAAGAATGTCAAACTCGGAGTTCAGATGAATTAGTTATGGCCAAAACAAAAATCGGCAGAAGTTGATATCTATAGGTATCGGACGTCCGGTAATGGACGGATGTCCGGTCGTCGGACGTCCGGTCGGGCTCAGAAATCCGCTGTTTCATCTCGGGTTTGGGGTTCCGGTCGTCCGGTAATGGTCAAACATCCGGTGGGGCGGGGTCAACACGGGATTTGAGCTCCGGGACGCGATTTTGGGCGGAATTTGGGGATTTGGGGGTCAAAATTGAGGAGATTTCGTGGATGAAAGATGGGGAAACTTGGGGAAATGTTGGATCCACTGGAAACCAAGCAAATCCATGGATCAAAATCAACAAAACTTCATGAAACCAACAAATCACAAAAAAAAATTGGGGCTATTTTTGGTGGGGATTTTCGAAATTAGGGAAGAACACAACAAAAGAAGGCTAGAAAAAGAGGGGTAGGGGATCCAAATTCGTGATCAACCTTGCTCTCATCCAAGATGATGTAGGATGGAAACCCTAGGGGCCGATCTTTGACGATTGGAGCGGATCCTACGAAGAACATGAAGAACACGAGGTGGGGAACACGAGGGGAAAGAGAGGAAACACTCAAATAGACAAGAAACGATCACACATATGCTAGATCCTCAAAACACAAAGAGATACACGATCCATGATAAAACAAGGGATGATACATAGGTAACCGGTTCTTCTCCGTGAGGAGGTCTTGAGGGGTCATCCCATGAAGGGGTCTTGAATCCACGGTGGATCTTCTCCATAGAGGCGCGGTCTCTCTCGATGGAGTAGATCCGTATGGATGAGCAAAGCTCTATCTCAAAATGAGCTAAACCTATGCTAACCCTTAAAATGGAAGAGGTGGAGGAGTATATATAGTCGAAAGCCATGAAGGGGTAAGTGAGGGGCGAGGGGTTACATGGGCCTCGGGCCCGATCTATGTGCACAGAGAGGCGTCGGTCGTCCGATAGGTACCGGATGTATGGTGGCTCGCGATGATCCGGTCGTCCGGTACTTGCCGGACGTCCAGCGTTTTGGCTCAGGATAGCCATCGTTGGATTTCCGGACGATGTCGGTCGTCCGGTGGCTAATGGTCGTCGGACGTCCGGCCTCGGTCAGTCGTCAGGGCATTGTAGGTTGCCTCGGTTGGACTCGATTTAGCTGGTGGAGTCTCCAGGCGCCGAATGTCCGGAGATCGTCGGTCATCCGGAGGTCGTCAGATGCCCGATAGCTGTAGGTTCCTGGCAGCTCCTTCTCTTGCTCCTCACGCTTGGTGTACTCGCGATCTTGTCCATGGTCTCCCCCTTGGTTTCTCGTCATGCATAGCACATATGTTTGAGGTAGTAGCCATGTCTCATGTGTGGAAAGTGACGGTTGGGAGAGGAGCGAGTTCACCTTTTGTCCAATGGCGTATACTTGAGGTCTCGTCTTATGTCCTCTTGGGACTTGGAGACTAGACATAGTATACATGGGGATGATAGTAGGATGCTCCGCATCACACGTGCTCCCTTTCGCCGACATGTGGGACATAGAGCATCTGGGTCGTAATGCATGCACTAGTCGGAGCAAATGCAACCATGTCGCCGTACTTTACATTTTAGACCTTGTGAATTACATGCAAACCCCCAGCAGAAGAATAAATGAATTACTACATGCAAACCGGATTATTTTCGTAGAAACCGGAGCACATTCATTAAATTTTGGACATAACACATTTATAAAAAAATGACCGGACCTAAACCAGTCTAAGGGGCTCTTTGATTCGCAGGATACTAAAAACACATGAATGGGAAAAGTATGATGGCGATGAACCGAGACGAGGAGGAAGAGGACTAGTACTGTACATGCTACAGACTCTGTTGTAGAACATTGTTTTTATGACCATATCACCCCATTTTTTCTATGGCCTATCGCCTGCTGGTTCACTGGGCTATCGTGGTTCGCACTCCTCCGACGTGAGTAGTAGTACTAGTATATACACTATATATATACTGCATGATTTTTTGCTCCTTCTTGCGTACTTCGCCGACATGTGGGAATGCCAACATCCGGGTCGACGTGTCATGCACCAGATTAGAGTGGAGAACGAAAGGGGGGCATCACCCCGATCATAGCGCCTATAATTCATGACAATAGTGAGTAGTCATATCACAAGACCCCGTCTTTCCAGAAATAACACGCCATCAAATCACACAGCCCTATCTTTCCCTCACCCTCCTCGCCTCTCTGTCAAACCGCCAACGCGAAAACTACTGCGCGTACTGTTAGGGAAAAGCCCTGCCCTCAA
>NW_021263847.1:0-1272 GCF_002162155.2 Triticum dicoccoides
TCTCCATGAAGTTGCTCGCCAACTATTACTTCTACTACTATGGCTAACGCGTTTAGCAATAAAGTAAAGTAATTTACATGGCGTTTCTCGATGACACGCAGGTCATTAAAAGAATAAAGACAACTCCTATGGCTCCTGCCGGTTGTCATACTCATCGACATGCAAGTCGTGAATCCTATTACAATAGCATGAACATCTCATACATCACATATAGATCATTCATCATTCATCACAACTTTGGCCATATCATATCACAAACCACTTGCTGCAAAAACAAGTTAGACGTCCTCTAATTGTTGTTGCAAGTTTTACGTGGCTGAATTAGGGTTCTAGCAAGAACGTTTTCTTACCTACGTTAAAGCCACAACGTGATTTGTCAACTTCTATTTACCCTTCATAAGGACCCTGTTCATCGATTCCGCTCCAACTAAAGTGGAAGAGACAGACACCCGCCAGCCACCTTATGCAACTAGTGCATGTTAGTCGGTGGAACCGGTCTCACGTAAGCGTACGTGTAAGGTTGGTCCGGGCCGCTTCATCCCACAATACCGCTGAAGCAAGAAAGGACTAGTAACGGCAAGAAAGTTGACAAATCTACGCCCACAACAAATTGTGTTCTACTCGCGCAAGAAGAACTACGCATAGACCTAGCTCATGATGCCATTGTTGGGGAACGTTGCAGAAAACAAAAATTTTCCTACTCGTTTCACCAAGATCATCTAGGAGTTCATCTAGCAACGAGTGATCAGATGCATCTACATACCTTTGTAGATCGCGCACGGAAGCGTTCAAAAGAACGGTGATGATGTAGTCGTACTCAACGTGATCCAAATCACCGATGACCAGCGCCGAACGGACGGCACCTCCGCGTTCAACACACGTACGGAACAGCCACGTCTCCTCTTCTTGATCCAGCAAGGGAGGGAGGAGAGGTTGAGGGAGATGGCACCAGCAGCAGCACGACGGCGTGGTGTTGATGGAGCTGCAGTACTCCGGCAGAGCTTCGCTAAGCACTATGGAGGTGGAGGAGGTGTTGAGGAGGGAGAAGGAGGCAACCAAAGGCCAGGGCGTTCAGGTATGAAGTCCCTCCTCTCCCCCACTATATATAGGGGTGCCAAGGGGGGGTGGCCGGCCCTAGGAGATCCAATCTCCTAGGGGGTGCGGCGGCCAAGGGGGGTTTTCCCTCCCCCCAAGGCACCTAGGAGGTGCCTTACCCTCCTAGGACTCTTGCCCCCTTAAACCCTAGGCGCATGGGCCTATGTGGGGCTGGTG
>NW_021263848.1:0-1203 GCF_002162155.2 Triticum dicoccoides
AGCACCATTGCTGCACCTCTCAATGAGCTTACAAAGAAAGATGTGCCTTTTCTTTGGGGTACCGCACAGGAAGAAGCCTTCACGGTATTGAAAGATAAGTTGACACATGCTCCTTTACTCCAACTTCCTGATTTTAATAAGACTTTTGAGCTTGAATGTGATGCTAGTGGAATTGGATTAGGAGGTGTGTTATTACAAGATGGCAAACCTGTTGCATACTTTTCTGAAAAATTGAGTGGGCCTAGTCTGAATTATTCTACTTATGATAAAGAATTATATGCTCTTGTTCGGACTTTAGAAACATGGCAACATTATTTATGGCCCAAAGAATTTGTTATACATTCTGATCATGAATCTTTGAAACATATTAAAAGTCAAGCTAAACTGAATCGTAGACATGCTAAATGGGTTGAATTCATTGAGACTTTCCCTTATGTCATTAAACACAAGAAGGGAAAAGAAAATATTATAGCTAATGCATTGTCTCGTAGCTATACTATGCTTTCACAACTTGACTTCAAAATATTTGGTTTGGAGACCATCAAAGATCAATATGTGCATGATGCTGATTTTAAAGATGTAATGCAGAATTGTAAAGAAGGAAGAATGTGGAACAAGTTTGTCGTTAACGATGGATTTGTGTTTCGTGCTAACAAGCTATGCATTCCAGCTAGCTCCGTTCGTCTTTTGTTGTTGCAGGAAGCGCATGGAGGAGGATTAATGGGACATTTTGGCGTGAAGAAGATGAGACGGGATGTTGAGCGTTTTATTGCTCGCTGCACTACATGTCAAAAAGCTAAGTCACGACTCAATCCTCATGGTTTATATATGCCTTTGCCTGTACCTAGTGTTCCTTGGGAGGACATATCTATGGACTTTGTTTTAGGTTTACCTCGAACAAAGAAGGGGAGGGATAGCATATTTGTTGTCGTGGATAGATTCTCGAAAATGGCACACTTTATACCATGTCATAAAAGCGATGATGCTGTTAATGTTGCTGATTTGTTCTTTCGTGAAATTATTCGCTTGCATGGTGTGCCAAATACTATTGTTTCAGATCGTGATACTAAATTTCTTAGCCACTTTTGGAGATGTTTATGGGCTAAGTTGGGGACTAAACTGCTTTTTAGTACTACTTGTCACCCCCAAACTGATGGACAAACTGAAGTAGTCAATAGAACGTTGTCTACTATGCTTAGGGCT
>NW_021263849.1:0-2081 GCF_002162155.2 Triticum dicoccoides
TTTTTGAATTTATACTGCCCTCTAGACTGACTGGTCAAAACATCGGTCTATACCTCAAGGAGGCATTGTAAAATATTCTTTTTCCAAAAAAAATTTGATAGCCATGTTTGGAACATGTGGGTCACCATGTACAAGAAAATTTGGGTGATTTGGAGGTGGTGGAAAAAATCACCTATGTTCAAAATATGGCTTAAGTCCACAGATAATCACGGAAAGACATACATCAAGTGTTCTCATAAAAGACTCAATCCGATAAGATAACTTCAAAGGGGAAACTCAATTCATCACAAGAGAGTAGAGGGGGAGAAACATCATAAGATCCAACTACAATAGCAAAGCTCGGGATACATCAAGATCGTGCCATAGAGGGAACACGAGAGAGAACACGAGAGAGGGAGATCAAACACATAGCTACTGGTACATACCCTCAGCCCCGAGGGTGAACTACTCCCTCCTCATCATGGATAGCGTCGGGATGATGAAGATGGCCACCGGTGATGGGATCCCCCTCTGACAGGGTGCCGGAACTGGGCCCCGATTGGTTTTTGGTAGCTACAGAGGCTTGCGACGGCGGAACTCCCGGACCAAATGGCCCCTCCGGAATGCGGTGATTTTTTCGACCACCTCCAAATCACCTCTATTTTGGCACACATGACCTCTTGCACAAACAAAGCTAGGTTTCCAATGATTTATATTTTTTTGAATTTTTTTGAATTTATAATGACCTAAAGTCTGACTGGTCAAAACATCTGTCTATACCTCAAGGGGGCATTGTAAAATATTCTTCTTCCAAATTTTCTTTCATAGCCATGTTTGCCACATGTGGGTAACCATGTATAAAAAAATTTGGGTGATATGGAGGTGGTGGAAAAAATCACCTTTGTTCAAAAACTGGCTTAAGTTAGACCAAATGGCCCCTCCGGAATGCGGTGATTTTTTCGACCACCTCCAAATCACCTCTATTTTGGCACACATGAACTCTTGCACAAACAAAGCTAGGTTTCCAACGTTTTAAATTTTTTTTGAATTTTTTTGAATTTATAATGACCTATAGACTAACTGGTCAAAACATCGGTCTATACCTCAAGGGGGCATTGCAAACTATTCTTTTTCCAAATTTTCTTTGATAGCCATGTTTGGCACATGTGGTTCCCCATGTACAAGAAAATTTGGGTGATTTGGAGGTGGTGGAAAAAATCACCTTTGTTCAAAAACTGGCTTAAGTTACACTACAAGAAATATGTCAGTGACCCTGGAAGAATTGGTCATAGATCTATGACCATTTCAGACCAATTGGTCAAAAGCTGTTCGAGGGGCTCCAAGCCCTAAACCATTGCGACCATTTTCGTCAGAAAGGTCGTAATTTCCTTACACGAAAAGGTCATAAAGAAAAAAGCGCTAGTCCACTTCCTTATTTCTACTTGTTAACGACCAATATCGATGGTCATAGCCTTGTAAATTGTGGTGGGTTGCTATGACTAGGCACCACCTCATCAGTTTTGCCTATGTGTCATGTCCATGTGGCAGTTTTTGCCCTAGGTTGTGAAGCAACCTATATTTCTGTCATTCCCAAAATTCCCAAAATAATCTCGTAAATTCTTTGGGTCATATCTTCGTCAAATATGTAAAAATCTTCCTTGCCTAGTTCAAAAATAATTAAAAAATACTCATTTTCCTATCCTGTTCAGAGCAGCACTTTGTGAAGGAAGTACCACTTTGGCATGTACAAATGGTATCCATTTTCTACAGTGCTTTCCTATGCCCAAATAACCATCCTCCACCAAAAGCCAGCTCAATCCATTCGTATTTATGTCCAGTGTGGTAGTTTGTAAAGCAAGTACCACCTAAGCTCCTCCTTTTGAGGTGAAAATTTGTGAAGACGGTCTTCTTAGTAACTGATCATCCTCAGCCAAAACTCACGCCCATTAGCCATGTGAATTTCCCATACCGCAAATCAAACACTTGGCTGCTCATTCATGTTTGAGCATCGATCGGTCTCCTCGTGAGAATCTTATGTTGTGATTTTCTTCCTAGCACCTACCTAGGGAGTGCCCAACCCACAGACATGCCTAGGCCGCCCA
>NW_021263850.1:0-1760 GCF_002162155.2 Triticum dicoccoides
TTTTGACGTCCATTTGCCATATTTCGTAATCATAGAATGCGGCAATTGCTAACATGATTCGGACGGACTTCAGCTTCGCTACCGGTGAGAAAGTCTCATCGTAGTCAACCCCTTGAACTTGTCGATAACCCTTAGCGACAAGCCGAGCTTTATAGATGGTCACATTACCATCCGCGTCTGTCTTCTTCTTAAAGATCCATTTATTTTCTATGGCTCGCCGTTCAACGGGCAAGTCAGTCAAAGTCCATACTTCGTTTTCATACATGGATCCTATCTCGGATTTCATGGCTTCTAGCCATTTGTCGGAATCCGGGCCCGCCATCGCTTCTTCATAGTTCGAAGGTTCACCGTTGTCTAACAACATGATTTCCAAGACAGGGTTGCCGTACCACTCTGGTGCGGAACGTGTCCTTGTGGACCTTCGAATTTCAGTAGGAGCTTGATCAGAAGTATCTTGATCATTTTCATTAACTTCCTCTCTAGTCGGTGCAGGCACCTCAGGAACATTTTCTTGAGTTGCGCCATTTTCCGGTTCAAGAGGCAATACTTCATCAAGCTCTACTTTCCTCCCACTTACTTCTTTCGAGAGAAACTCTTTCTCCAGAAAGGACCCATTCTTGGCAACAAAGATCTTGCCTTTCGGATCTGAGGTAGAAGGTGTACCCAATAGTTTCTTTTGGGTACCCTATGAAGACGCATTTTTCCGATTTGGGTTCGAGCTTTTCAGGTTGAAGTTTCTTGACATAAGCATCGCATCCCCAAACTTTTAGAAACGACAGCTTAGGTTTCTTCCCAAACCATAATTCATACGGTGTCGTCTTAACGGATTTCGACGGAGCCCTATTTAAAGTGAATGCGGCAGTCTCTAAAGCATAGCCCCAAAAAGAAAGTGGTAAATCGGTAAGAGACATCATAGATCGCACCATATCTAACAGAGTGCGATTACGACGTTCGGACACACCATTACGCTGAGGTGTTCCAGGCGGCGTGAGTTGTGAAACTATTCCACATTTTCTTAAGTGTGCCCCAAACTCGTGACTCAAGTATTCTCCTCCACGATCTGATCGTAGAAACTTGATTTTCCTGTCACGTTGATTTTCAACCTCACTCTTAAATTCCTTGAACTTTTCAAAGGTTTCAGACTTGTGTTTCATTAAGTAGATATACCCATACCTACTTAAATCATCAGTGAGGGTGAGAACATAACGATAGCCACCGCGAGCCTCAACACTCATTGGACCGCACACATCGGTATGTATGATTTCCAATAAGTCGGTTGCTCGCTCCATTGTTCCTGAGAACGGAGTCTTGGTCATTTTTCCCATAAGGCATGGTTCGCACGTGTCAAATGATTCATAATCAAGAGACTCTAAAAGTCCATCAGCATGGAGCTTCTTCATGCGTTTGACACCTATGTGACCAAGGCGGCAGTGCCACAAGTATGTGGGACTATCATTATCAACTTTACTTCTTTTGGTACTCACATTATGAATATGTGTAGCATCACGTTCGAGATTCATAAGGAATAAACCATTCACCATAGGAGCATGACCATAAAACATATCTCTCATAAAAATGGAACAACCATTATTCTCAGATTTAAAAGAGTAGCCATCTCGAATTAAACGAGATCCCGATACAATGTTCATGCTCAAAGCTGGCACTAAATAACAATTATTAAGGTTTAAAACTAATCCCGAAGGGAGATGCAGAGGTAGCGTGCCGACGGCGATCACATTGACCTTGGAACCATTCCCGAC
>NW_021263851.1:0-1219 GCF_002162155.2 Triticum dicoccoides
CCAGATAGGTCACTTCTGACAACCAGAATTCACATTTAGAAAATTTGGCATAAAGGCGATGCTCTCGAAGTTTCTTCAACACTAGCCTTAAATGTTCGGCATGTTCTTCCTCGTTCTTGGAGTAAATGAGTATGTCATCGAGATAAACTACGACGAATTTATCCAAATACTCCATGAAGATTGAGTTCATTAACCGAGAAAAGGTGGCTGGAGCGTTGGTTAAACCGAAGGACATGACGGTGTACTCGTATTGGCCATAACGAGTAACAAAGGCCGTTTTAGGAATGTCCCCGTTTCTGATTTTGATTTGATGGTAGCCCAACCTCAAATCCATCTTGGAGAAGATTGAGGATCCAGCGAGCTGATCATACAGGTCGTTGATCCTGGGAAGCGGATATTTGTTCTTGATTGTGACCAAGTTGACAGGTCGGTAATCTACAACCATCCGGTCCGTACCATCCTTCTTCTTGACGAATAGGACGGGGCAAGCCCACGGAGATGAACTAGGGCGGATGAAACCCCTTTTCAAGGACTCATCGAGTTGTTTCTTAAGCTCGGCTAGTTCTAGTGGTGCCATCTTATAAGGTCTTCTAGCAATCGGAACGGTTCCTGGAATGAGGTCTATTACAAACTCAACATCCCTGTCAGGTGGAACACCTGGCAATTCCTCTGGAAAGACATCCGGGAAGTCACGGACTACCGGAACGTCCTCAAGGTCTGGCAAAGGGCTGGCGTTAAGAGAATATAATTGTCGCTTGGCTATTCGGGTCAAGACATGGACTATCTTCCCCGAAGGATGGGTGAGTTGAACAGTCCTAGAGAAGCAATCAATTTGGGCATGATGAGCTGACATCCAGTTCATACCCAGAATGATATTAATATCTGAAGATTTAAGGGCTATCAAAGACGCAAGGAAAACAAGTCTGTCGACTTGAATTTCATTTCCATAACTTACCCTAGAGGTCTGCCATCTAGAACCAGGGGTAGAGATTTCCATAGTGGATGGCAAGTCACAGAATGCAACGTTATGCAAACGAGCATAATTTTCAGATATAAAGGAATGAGAGGCTCCTGTATCGAAAAGAACAGATGCCGGGTGGCAATTAACAAGAAGCGTACCGAGAACGACGTTGGGATCCTCTTGAGCTTCTTCGGCAGAGACACAGTTGACATGGCCACGTGAAGCGGTGACCGGCTTGGCATGAAACACTTTCCCTGT
>NW_021263852.1:0-1413 GCF_002162155.2 Triticum dicoccoides
GAATCCGGGCCCGCCATCGCTTCTTCATAGTTCGAAGGTTCACCATTGTCTAACAGCATGATTTCCAAGATAGGGTTGCCGTACCACTCTGGTGCGGAACGTGTCCTTGTGGACCTTCGAATTTCAGTAGGGGCTTGATCAGAAGTATCTTGATCATTTTCATTAACTTCCTCTCTAGTCGGTGCAGGCACCTCAGGAACATTTTCTTGAGTTGCGCCATTTTCCGGTTCAAGAGGTAATACTTCATCAAGCTCTACTTTCCTCCCACTTACTTCTTTCGAGAGAAACTCTTTCTCCAGAAAGGACCCATTCTTGGCAACAAAGATCTTGCCTTCGGATCTGAGGTAGAAGGTGTACCCAATAGTTTCTTTTGGGTATCCTATGAAGACGCATTTTTCCGACTTGGGTTTGAGCTTTTCAGGTTGAAGTTTCTTGACATAAGGATCGCATCCCCAAACTTTTAGAAACGACAGCTTAGGTTTCTTCCCAAACCATAATTCATACGGTGTCGTCTCAACGGATTTCGACGGAGCCCTATTTAAAGTGAATGCGGCAGTCTCTAAAGCATAGCCCCAAAAAGAAAGCGGTAAATCGGTAAGAGACATCATAGATCGCACCATATCTAACAGAGTGCGATTACGACGTTCGGACACACCATTACGCTGAGGTGTTCCAGGCGGCGTGAGTTGTGAAACTATTCCACATTTTCTTAAGTGTGCCCCAAACTCGTGACTCAAGTATTCTCCTCCACGATCTGATCGCAGAAACTTGATTTTCCTGTCACGTTGATTTTCAACCTCACTCTGAAATTTCTTGAACTTTTCAAAGGTTTCAGACTTGTGTTTCATTAAGTAGATATACCCATACCTACTTAAATCATCAGTGAGGGTGAGAACATAACGATAGCCACCGCGAGCCTCAACACTCATCGGACCGCACACATCAGTATGTATGATTTCCAATAAGTCGATTGCTCGCTCCATTGTTCCTGAGAACGGAGTCTTGGTCATTTTACCCATAAGGCATGGTTCGCACGTGTCAAATGATTCATAATCAAGAGACTCTAAAAGTCCATCAGCATGGAGCTTCTTCATGCGTTTGACACCTATGTGACCAAGGCGGCAGTGCCACAAGTATGTGGGACTATCATTATCAACCTTACTTCTTTTGGTACTCACATTATGAACATGTGTAGCATCACGTTCGAGATTCATAAAGAATAAACCATTCACCATAGGAGCATGACCATAAAACATATCTCTCATAAAAATGGAACAACCATTATTCTCAGATTTAAAAGAGTAGCCATCTCGAATTAAACGAGATCCCGATACAATGTTCATGCTCAAAGCTGGCACTAAATAACAATTATTAAGGTTTAAAACTAATCTCGAAGGGAGATGCAGAGGTAGC
>NW_021263853.1:0-1280 GCF_002162155.2 Triticum dicoccoides
ATCACCCTCATCGTCCGAGTGATCACTATCATATTCCACCATATTCATCTTTGGACGATCGGCTTTGTATCTATGCACTTCTTTGAGATCTTTGCTTCGGCTTTCCTGAGCCAAAGCCCTTTGTAAGACTTGGTTAATATTTAAGAACTCATAGCCTTCTAACTTTTCTCTAATGGGAGTTCTCAAACCACTCAGCACTAGGTCTGCCAAGTCTCTCTCAGTTATCACCAAACTAAAACATCGGTTTTTCGTTTCTCTGAATCTCTTGACGTAATCGGAGACCGATTCATCATGCTTCTGTTTAACCGATGTTAGATGTGACAACTTGAGCTCATTGTCGCCGCTGTAAAAGTGATCATGAAATTTCTGCTCTAGCTGCGACCAAACTCGAATGGAACCATGTGGTAAAGAAGAAAACCATGAAAATGCGGTACCAGTTAATGATAAAGGAAATAAACGCACTTTCAACTCATTTAGTGAACCTGCTTCACCTAATTGTGCTAAGTATTGACTAACATGCTCCCATGTGGTTTTTGTGCCCTCTCAATTGAACTTAACAAAATCTGGAATTTTATATCCTGGAGGGCACTGGATGGCATCAAAGTACTCGGGGTACGGCTTTTGGTAAATCCGATTCCGAGGTAACTCAACCCCAAAATTCTCTCGAAGCATCTTAGCCATCTCCTCTCTAAGATTAGCTAGACCATCATCCATACTGGACGATGAAGCTTGTGGCAGTGGCATAGGAGGAGTATGATTACTAGCTGTAGGTAGGAATTGTGGCAGGTATGTCGACCCATAATCTAGTGGTCGAGTGGTTGTAGCTGTAGGTAAGGTTGGGTTCGGCGTTGCCACCGAACCTGGCATGCTCATAATAGGATTAATGGGTGCAGCCACAATCTGATTTGTTTGGGTAGGATAATAAGCCATCGGCACGGGAGGCGCCGATGCAATAGGTAAAGCCTGATTAGGGTTTTGCACACTAGCAGCTACACCATCATTACCACTAGTCGATTGAGATGTATTCTTCTGAGCATTAGTATTTTCTATGAAAGTTTGATAGACTAGATTGTTACCATCAGCAATACGACTTTCAATCTCAGCCCACTGCTCAGGAGAAAAGGTAGTACTCACAGAAGGTTTAACCTGCTCGGCTTGAAGAGGAGGGAACTTGATTTCTTCAATCGGAGTGATGTTGCCTTGGCGATCCTTCTTGAACTTTGCAAGGAACTCCTGCAAATCCTTCTCTTCGCGCGCCTTCTTGTACTCCTCATAGACTT
>NW_021263854.1:0-762 GCF_002162155.2 Triticum dicoccoides
ATTCATATATAGCTTAGGATTCCCTTCATGCCGACACGAGGGAGGAGGGGGGCTACTAGCTACTTTGCACTTTGCTAGGTGAACCTCGGTTGAGGGGGAGGGGGCATGCATTCATAGCTTAGGATTCCCTTTGTGCCGACATGAGGGGTGGGGGTGGGGGCTAGCAATACCGTGCGCTTTGCGAGAGAGGTGCCACATCGAAGTTGCATTTGGTATTTGAAAATCAAACCACCCTTTTGATACATAAATTTGGTCCACATGCAAGTGTGTTCATGTTCTGACCCTCTCCCGCGTCATTTTTCGCCAAATTTATGAACATTAGACAAGTCGGATGATGCAACACACACGGTTCACTCAAACTAGCTGTGTGCCATGCTGGTGCACCTGTCACGCACACATCCGCACAGTACATTGGGCTCACGAGGCTCCCCCTCTCAAAAATATCTGCCCGCTTTGAGGGTTTTTCTGTTTCATAACACACGGTTGTTATCTCCGGACCGTGTGCGATGTTTCTTGTTCCCAATCCCGCCTGCATCAAAAATATTTGCCCGCCTCGAGGGTTTTTCTTTTTCATAACACACGGTTGTTATCTCCGGACCGTGTGCTATGCACTATCATCAAAATTTTCAACAGCCCGGCATTTCACTCCCACGTAGTAAAATTTTCAGTACCCATGTCATTTCCTCAAACACCCCGCGCCCCCTCCACACACGCACACACACACACACACACACACACACACACACACACCAAAACCTCATC
>NW_021263855.1:0-1815 GCF_002162155.2 Triticum dicoccoides
ATACCTTCTCCACACATCTTGGTCGATGCAAGCATCACCTTGACCTTGCTCTCCATATCATTGAAGTCCACCATCAAGGCCTTGCGAGTTTTAACGGAGACATTTCCACTCATATACAGGAGCTCGTGTGTTTAGTCAAGTTGAACTGTTTCCTCGGCTGTTCCATGGCAAAGTCCAGTGGTTCAAGAAACTGGCTAAACACACGCACTAACTCTTTTAAAGCTTCTCCACTGGAATTTTCGTCTTTGCCGAGTGCAATTTGTTAGGAAGTCAGAAATAGTATCTTTACCGAGTTCCTACCAAAGAAGTACTCGACAGAAATTAAAATTCCGGGTTGAGTCCGAGGAGTGCATCATTTTTTGGATATTTCTACATGAACGTGATATTGGACATACTTTCTTGAGGATTTGTTTTCTTAGAGTATTGTGTGCTGTGACACTCCAAAAAATTTGTGATTTTGTTTTCAGAAAGAGCCTTGCTTGGTTTGAAAGAAGGTCATTTAAACCCTTCCTAAAAAGCATCTTCTAAGTTTGCCCTCTAAAAAATCCTTTCCTTGGATTTAGTTTCTTTTAAAAAGAAAACCCTTTTAGTTTTGGGCTTTTATTTGGTTTTGACCCCTTCAAAATTTTACCATGCCTCCTATGGTGAAATTTTCCCAAAAACCCGTCCTCCCACTTTGGTACAACCCAAACATTCTGTCCAAACTAATAAAATCAATTTTTGGATTTTATTCCAACTATTTCTCCTTCTAAAATAATTCTGTCTTTTCATTTGAGCCTAGGTGAATTGCAAAGCAAGTACCCTAATGCTTTTGACTTTTGACCTCAACTCAACACCCATGGATAGTCCTTTGTACCCACAACCCAGAACCATCTTGATCCACTCTTCTCCTGTTCAAATATTTCAATTTTCACTCACTGCAAGTTTGGACCAGATTTGCCAAATTTGGTGAAATTCATATCTACACCTCTCCAAAAATTCCACAAATATTCATGCAGCCTCTAGATGCAATGAGAGGCCCCTCCACCAAAAAGCAGCTCAAGGAAAAATCCCTACATTCCTAGATCATTCTGTTGAACACCTTGCATGCACTGTTTCTGTTCATCTTCAGTTAAGTTCAGAGTTTCAGTGTCGATCGAAATTCAGTCACATGCTCACAGTGCACTTGGCACGTTGCTCATGGCCTAGCTTTCTTGTCCGGAGCCTCACACGCGCGCTTGGCGCCTTCCTGGCGTCGGTGGCGCCCTGGCCCGCCTGCGCCGGCGTGCTTTGCGGCGGCCGTATCACCATAGCGGCCGACAAGGAGCAGAACGGCGGCATAAGGCCGTTCGGTGCCGCCCAAACCCCCTAGTGGCTCCGCGTGGCCATTTCCTCGCCAGCGCATGCATGCAGCACCGTCGCCGTGGCGCAGCACGCACAGAGCATGCTCCCTGCCGCTGACGGGCCCGCACCGCCCCGTTCCATCGAGCTCCCCCTAAGCAACCAAATCCTGACGCGGTTAGCACCTAAACGGAACCAGGGAACACCCACGACAACGCTCAACCTCTGAACCCTCCCGTGCAACCACAACGCCGCCGTAATCACCTCGCGGGAGAACCCCGTTCTCGGCAACCACCTCGGGGCGGCTATATATAGCACCCCGAGCTTGCTCTCGCCCCCGCACGACTCCACCACCTCACCAGACCCCGCCCAGCCACTGAACGAGCCTCGATGGGCCTTTCCTCCTCGACTCCAGACACCTCCGTCCGCCTCGGGCCCCGGCATCGTTCTCTCCGGTGAGAACTCCTCCGCCGCCCTACTTTCGGCCGTAGCCTC
>NW_021263856.1:0-1085 GCF_002162155.2 Triticum dicoccoides
GTACAGACATCTATAAATGAAAAAGGCTGAGAAGCCTGACTATCTACCAGATCCTGCCGAGGGCACAAGATCGTAGCTGAGGTAACAAGCTAAACGTCGAAGACCACGCGGAATTACTAGTGAGACTGAAGTCTCTCTGCAAAACATAAAATAGGCAAACGTGAGTACAAATGTACCCAGCAAGACTTACATCAGAACTATCTACATATGCATCATTATCAACAAAGGGATGGTGGGGTTTAACTGCAGCAAGCCAGCTTTGACTCGGTGGCTATCCTGAACTACGACTGCAAGTAACTCTTTGGAGGTGGCGCACACGAGTCCACATATTCACCATATCAATACACCACTATGGATCCGCTCCCGTCTCCCTACGAGAACGCCATCCATAGCACTCACGCTTATCTTGCGTA
This sequence comes from Triticum dicoccoides, assembly GCF_002162155.2. Lineage (NCBI taxonomy): Eukaryota > Viridiplantae > Streptophyta > Magnoliopsida > Poales > Poaceae > Triticum > Triticum dicoccoides. Next base: position 414 of record NW_021263856.1, read on the forward strand.
TTTTAGAGTATCCACTTTCACTTGTCTATGAACTGATATAAGCAACCCAGAAGTCCTTTTCCGCGGACACGGCTATTCGAATAGATCATATTAACCCTGCAGGGGTGTACTTCTTCACACACGCTCTCACCACTTACCGCCGTTTACACGACATGTACTTGGCAACCTTCGATCGGAAGCCCAACGTGGGTGTCGGCCACGGCCTACCTAAACACTCGAGTCTCTAGTCCAGGTTTATCGCCTATTCGGGTTCCATCCATGAGGAGATCCGGCCGGAGTTTCGCTCACAGCCCCAAACGATGTGAACAGGGTTCCGTGACACCAAACGGGCGCCCGGTATACCCGGCCACGTGCCTACCGCATCACAGCCCACCCCTCCGGTCAGCGCTGCGCACGGCCTCCAGCATACTACAAACACCAGAAACTACTTGCAACTCCTGGACAGAGGACAAGGGTGATTAAGAAGCCGAGAGGGTCCATTGGTTTCGGGCCCAATGCATGGTAGTAGCTGAATCATGGATCACAAACACAGAACTCAGTTCCTGAGGACGGCTGCAATGAGACAACCCACCATGTACTCCTACATGGCCTCTCACCGCTACCTTTACCAAATCGTGTTCACACACTTAGCTCTTAACAGTAGGACATGTTCACACACCTCTGATTCATCCC
>NW_021263857.1:0-1969 GCF_002162155.2 Triticum dicoccoides
TAAGGTCGTACTACATCAACAGCATCTCGCCTTATAAACTGGTCCAGCGTGGCCTACACTAGCGAGGTGGGACTAATTAGGGAGCAGGCATGCAGTGCTGCACTTCCTCGGGCAGAGAGCATGGAAGAAGGTTCCTCGGCCCATGTAGCTGGGCATGAGAATGAGCAAAGCCCGGCCCATCAGAGGAACGTTTAGCTGTGGAGATTTTGATAGTTTTTTGTTTTCTTTAGCTTTTATGCCAAATGAAATTGCGGTCGGCCATTACAAAAGTAGCAGACACACTGCCAGGTTAGAGAGAAGAGTAAAAAAATGCAATAACAAAACTGAGAGAAAAACGGGCGTGTTGTATAACTCTGAAACATGACTGACAGAACATAGACTAGTCTGTTGAAGTACTTTTGTTCCATTTACATCCAGCTGTTCAAAAGTACTATAGCAGGAAAACTACTTGCTGCAACCTACATGGAGCACGACGATCCTAGGCACCCGGGCCGGCAAGCCGAAAGGCCGGGCATGCTGAAACTGCCAGCCTGAACATGGTTTCAAACTTAAACCCACTTTCAAACATGGTTTCAACGGGATGAATTGAAGGCAAGATGGGCAGGGGCAGTACCAAAAATATGACCAGCAGCAAGGATTAGTGTATCTTAATTTCTCAGCATCTCTCTAAAACAGGATCAGTTCATCGCGTCTGGGCACCATGCACCTTCAGCTCACCTGGTTGGCTGGTTCATCGGGCACACCGACAACCTGATCGAGAGCAGAATGTCATCATGGCCATGCCTAATAATGAACACAAATGGTGGCTCCCAAACACCACTAATACAACAGGCGTCGACCTGTCGACATTCTTTTATTTTATTTTACAAGGAGTCAATCCTCTCGGTGGCTAACTGGGTACATAATTACTCTATAAAATGTGGAATCCTTTGGTTGTCGAATGAAATGTGGAACCAGGAACCAGCTAACTACTCAGAATCTGAACCAGTAGCTAAAAGGATTGTTTGGTTCAGCCTTCTGGACCAGATTCATGTCCAGACAACCTTGAAGCAGAGCACTCCTAATTATGGCCTGGCACTAACCTTGAAGCAGAGCACTCCTAATCCGGTTTCGAGCCAATTGAGAGCATATTGCCAAGTAACTTCCTCACTTCATCCATCTTCCTAACGAAAAAGTACCCATGCATCAATGTGGCATAAGTATGAACATTAGGCTTAACACCCACGTGTACCATCAGGTCAAACATATCTTGGGCTTCCATAACCCTTCCATTTTTGCAAAGGCGGTCCATAATTGTGGTGAAGAACACGGTATCAGGATAGGTGCCGCGATTCAACATTTCAGAAAATAGTTCATGAACCTTCTCCCATTTGCCACAAGTACAAAAACCACTAATAAGGGGGTTGAAAACTATGATATCAGGAGCTAATTCTTCGGCTATCATTTGATTGAATTGGGACATAGCATCATCCATTCTGCCAATACTGGAAAGCAAGTTTATTACCGCTCCATAGTCCGCAACACTAGGGTTCAATCCTTGCTGCCGCATTTTTGTAAATATATGCATTACCTCACTTGTCATTTCCTCTTTAGCATATGCAGATATGAGTATGTTGTAGACATGATGATCTGGTGAGATACCATTTTCTACCATCAAATCAAGGAGACAATGCATATCATGAAATGATTTTTCCATAACATAACCATGAAGCAGAATACTGTAGGTAGTAATAGACGGTTTTTGGCCCAAACTGACCATAGAATCAAAGATCTTCCTAGCTTCCGCGCATCTTCCGCTCTTGCAAAGATAATCCATCTGTATATTGTAAGTTATCATATTTGGTTGAACACCATTTATAGACATGTGCTCGAAAACCCGTTCCACCTCTTTGCATTGTCCTGATGAATAATATCCATGTATTAGGCTAGTATATGTGGCAGTATCTGGCAGAATTTCTCTATCAAACAT
>NW_021263858.1:0-1091 GCF_002162155.2 Triticum dicoccoides
CCGTTGAGGTAACATAGTGTTATTCGAAATTTCTCCGGTTCCATGTTAATCGGAATGAGTTTGTTAACAAGACCTGATCAACCTTGTTAGTGGATTCCTTTTTATGAGCATGAGACGGATGAAACTAGAAGCACAACCTTCTGTACCCTCTTTATACTTTCTGTTATTTAGTTGAAATAAAGTAAAAATAGTATTTTTCTGTCTGTTCCTGATTTATCCATGCAATATAAAAATACCCCGAAAATAAAAGTCCTCAGAATGCCATGCCAATTTAATATGATTTTTTCAGGAATATTTGAGGATTTATGGTACAAAAATCACCGCAGGGGAGCTGCCACCTGGCCACGAGGGTGGAGGGCGCACCCTACCCCCCTAGGCATGCCCCCTGCCTCATGGGCCCATGGTGGCCCTCCTCCACTTATTCCTGCACCCATCCTCTTCTTCTTCCTCCCACAAACACGAAAAACCAGCTCAAGCACGAGTTCTAGCCCTCTTTGCTGTAATTTTTCGATCTCCTTGCTCAAAGCACCTCTCGCAAAACTGCTTAGGGAGATTGTTCCTTGGTATGTGACTCCTCCATTGGCCCAATTAGTTTTTGTTCTAGTGCTTTATTCATTGAAAAATTGTGCGGCATAGGTGACCATGTTCTTGAGCTTGCATGTCAAATTTATATGGTTCCAAGTAGTTCTAATGCTTGATATAGGCTCTAGGCACTTGTAGGAGTAGTTGCTATCAATTTTGTTGAGCTTTGTTCACTTTTGTTTGAAGTTACTAAAAATTTCAGAAATTTTTCAGAGAAAACAATATGCTTAGGAAGATGTTCCAAGGTGGTTCTTCTAAGAAGCAAGGACCCAGGCTTGCTATGCGTGATGCTGACGAGGAACCACCAAGAGACGCTCTAGTGCGTCCTTGTGAATGGTCGTCGGAAAATTTTATGGATCATGCAGGAATTAAAGAAGAATTTAACGCATATTTGCGTAATGCCGGTTGAGGGAGTCCTGGATTAGGGGGTGTTCGGATAGCCGAACTATACCTTCAGCCGGACTCCAGGACTATGAAGATACAAGATTGAAGACTTCGTCCCGTGTCCG
>NW_021263859.1:0-1292 GCF_002162155.2 Triticum dicoccoides
AGGCAAAGGCATATATAAACCATGAGGATTGAGTCGTGACTTAGCTTTTTGACATGTAGTGCAGCGAGCAATAAAACGCTCAACATCCCGTCTCATCTTTGGCCAAAAGAAATGTGTAGCAAGTACGTCCTCCATCTTCTTCACGCCAAAGTGTCCCATTAATCCTCCTCCATGCGCCTCCTGCAACAACAAAAGACGAACGGAGCTAGCTGGAATGCATAGCTTGTTAGCACGAAACACAAATCCATCATTAACGACAAACTTGTTCCACATTCTTCCTTCTTTACAATTCTGCATTACATCTTTAAAATCAGCATCATGCACATATTGATCTTTGATGGTCTCCAAACCAAATATTTTGAAGTCAAGTTGTGAAAGCATAGTATAGCGACGAGACAATGCATCAGCAATAACATTTTCTTTTCCCTTCTTGTGTTTAATGACATAAGGGAAAGTCTCAATGGATTCAACCCATTTAGCATGTCTACGATTCAGTTTAGCTTGACTTTTAATATGTTTCAAAGATTCATGATCAGAATGTATAACAAATTCTTTGGGCCATAAATAATGTTGCCATGCTTCTAAAGTCCGAACAAGAGCATATAATTCTTTATCATAAGTAGAATAATTCAGACTAGGCCCACTCAATTTTTCAGAAAAGTATGCAACAGGTTTGCCATCTTGTAATAACACACCTCCTAATCCAATTCCACTAGCATCACATTCAAGCTCAAAAGTCTTATTAAAATCAGGAAGTTGGAGTAAAGGAGCATGTGTCAACTTATCTTTCAATACCGAGAAGGCTTCTTCCTGTGCGGTACCCCAAAGAAAAGGCACATCTTTCTTTGTAAGCTCATTGAGAGGTGTAGCAATGGTGCTGAAATCTCTCACAAAACGCCGATAGAATCCAGCGAGGCCAAGAAAACTCCTCACTTGTGTGACCGTTTTGGGTTGCGGCCAACTCTCAATAGCTTCAATCTTGGCTTTATCAACTTCAATTCCCTGTGGAGTAACAACATAGCCAAGAAAAGATACTCGGTCGGTGCAAAAGGTGCACTTCCCAAGGTTACCAAACAAACGTGCATCACGTAGAGCAATAAAAACAGCACGTAAATGTTCCAAATGTTCTTCCAAAGATCTGCTATAAATCAATATGTCATCAAAGTAAACTACCACAAATCGTCCAATGAAAGCACGTAAAACTTCGTTCATTAATCTCATGAAAGTACTAGGTGCATTAGTTAACCCAAAAGGCATGACTAACCACTCATATAATCCAAACTTAGTTTTGA
>NW_021263860.1:0-543 GCF_002162155.2 Triticum dicoccoides
GTAACTCTCGCGAAAGCACAACCGTACCTCTCGCGGAAGCAAAACCGTGACTCTCGCGAAAAAAAACAAAAAACACAATTTTTTCCGTTTTCTAGAGGCACGGCCGTGATTCTCGCCAAAGCACAACCGCATCTTGCGGAAGCAAAATCGTGACTCTCGCAAAAGGAAAAAAGCAGAAAACATTTTTTTTTATTTTCAAGAGGCACGGCCGTGACTCTCGCAAAAGCACACTTGTACCTCTCGCGAAAGCAAAACCGTGACTCTCGCGATAGAAAGAAAAAAATAAAACGCATTTTTTCACGCAAAAAAAATTTAAATTTTTTTTATTGAAAAGCTAAGGAAGACCAGTAGAAAATAAAAACGTCGAAAAAAAGCCGAAAAAACCGTTTTAAAAAGCCGAAAACGCGTGCAGAAAAAAAATCCGGAAGGAGCGCCGAGGCGTGACACGTGAGAATGGCTGAGAGCACGACAAATGACGCTGATCGTTGCGAGGCTCCCGAAGGAGGGCTCGTTAACTAGTTGCTTCCTTTGTTTCCACCGTCG
>NW_021263861.1:0-1043 GCF_002162155.2 Triticum dicoccoides
GGGTCTCTAACCAACCTATACTAAGCAGTTTACGATAAGCAGGTAGGTAACAATAGCAGGTTACAATAAACAGGCTATGCAGCAGAATAGGAGCAAACAATAACAGTAGCAAAATCTAATGCAAGCATGAGAGAATGGAATGGGAAATATCGGGATGATCAAAGGGGGGGGGGGCTTGCCTGGTTGCTCTGGCAAGGAGGGGTCATCGTCGACGTAGTCGATCACAGGGACAGCATCGGTCTTGGTGTCTACCGGAGAGAAGAGGGGGAAGAAACAGTAAATATAAAGCAAACATAGCATCACAAAGCAGAACGTGGCAATATGTTGTGCCGGGAGTGACCTAACGCATGGCTACACGATAAAGGTGAAGGGGGGAAAACAACCAGGAATGTTTTCCCGGTTCTGGACATGTGTCAGACAGACGACCGGAGGGGGAATGTCCCATGTTCAGCATGCTAGGGGCATGTGACAAATGAACGGACCGCGTATTCGGGTTCGTTGGATTTTTTTGAGCAACTTTCATATAGAAAACATTTTCATCTGAGCTACGGATTATTTTATATGAAATTACAAAGATTAAAAGATTTTCTAATCTCCTTAATTTATTTTAATTCAAGAATATTAATAAACAGAAACTGCTAGGTGCACCCGGTGCATACACCCAGAGTGGCTGACAGGTGGGGTCAATCATCTGCCCAGTCAAGAGTTGACTGGTCCACGGTTGACTGGTCAAAGGGGGCCCTGGGACCCTCATGCCATTGGCAGAGGCAACTAACAGTGTTTAGTTACTCTAAAAATATATTAATTAGTGATGTGGGGCCAGGCTATCAGTGAGTCATTTTTTTACAGAGTTTATTTAACCAAAAAAACATTAATTAGCGAGGTGGGGCCCGGTGTCAGGGAGTTAGGGGGGTTGTTAGCCCATCGCTAATGAGGCCACGTCAGTGGTTAACGGCGGTGATGTCAGAACGCGCCGGCGGCGGCCATTCAGTGGACTCCAGCCACAATTTGGCCCGGGGACGGTTCCCACGGCACGTGCTCGA
>NW_021263862.1:0-1012 GCF_002162155.2 Triticum dicoccoides
TTACGATAAGCAGGTAGGTAACAATAGCAGGTTACAATAAACAGGCTATGCAGCAGAATAGGAGCAAACAATAACAGTAGCAAAATCTAATGCAAGCATGAGAGAATGGAATGGGAAATATCGGGATGATCAAAGGGGGGGGGCTTGCCTGGTTGCTCTGGCAAGGAGGGGTCATCGTCGACGTAGTCGATCACAGGGGCAGCATCGGTCTTGGTGTCTACCGGAGAGAAGAGGGGGAAGAAACAGTAAATATAAAGCAAACATAGCATCACAAAGCAGAACGTGGCAATATGTTGTGCCGGGAGTGACCTAACGCATGGCTACACGATAAAGGTGAAGGGGGGAAAACAACCAGGAATGTTTTCCCGGTTCTGGACATGTGTCAGACAGACGACCGGAGGGGGAATGTCCCATGTTCAGCATGCTAGGGGCATGTGACAAATGAACGGACCGCGTATTCGGGTTCGTTGGATTTTTTTGAGCAACTTTCATATAGAAAACATTTTCATCTGAGCTACGGATTATTTTATATGAAATTACAAAGATTAAAAGATTTTCTAATCTCCTGAATTTATTTTAATTCAAGAATATTAATAAACAGAAACTGCTAGGTGCACCCGGTGCATACACCCAGAGTGGCTGACAGGTGGGGTCAATCATCTGCCCAGTCAAGAGTTGACTGGTCCACGGTTGACTGGTCAAAGGGGGCCCTGGGACCCTCATGCCATTGGCAGAGGCAACTAACAGTGTTTAGTTACTCTAAAAATATATTAATTAGTGATGTGGGGCCAGGCTATCAGTGAGTCATTTTTTTACAGAGTTTATTTAACCAAAAAAACATTAATTAGCGAGGTGGGGCCCGGTGTCAGGGAGTTAGGGGGGTTGTTAGCCCATCGCTAATGAGGCCACGTCAGTGGTTAACGGCGGTGATGTCAGAACGCGCCGGCGGCGGCCATTCAGTGGACTCCAGCCACAATTTGGCCCGGGGACGGTTCCCACGGCACGTGCTCGA
>NW_021263863.1:0-2784 GCF_002162155.2 Triticum dicoccoides
GAGTGGATTGAACAGCAGCAGCCGACTGAAGTTCACTCGGAGCATTGGACCATGTTTTTTGATGGCTCTAAGATGTTGAATGGTTCCGGTGCTGGGGTTGTCCTGGTTTCCCCCAGAGGAGATAAGCTCAGATATGTGCTCCAGATTCACTTTGATTCCTCCAACAATGAGGCAGAGTATGAGGCCCTCTTATACGGATTGCGCATGGCCATTTCACTCGGCGTCCGTCGCCTGATGGTCTATGGCGATTCAGATTTAGTGGTCAACCAAGTGATGAAGGAGTGGGACGTGAGAAGCCCAGCCATGACTGGATACTGCAGTGCAGTGAGGAAGCTGGAAAAGAAGTTCGAGGGGTTGGAGCTCCATCATATACCCCGACTGAAAAATCAAGCAGCTGATGATCTAGCAAAGATAGGTTCCAAGAGAGGAGCCATTCCGAGTGGTGTGTTCTTGGAGCATATACACACTCCGCCAGTCAAAGAAGATCCTTTCACCGAAGAAGCTCCACAGCCCAAGAGTGCCACAGATCCGACTGAGGTTGAAGTCCCAGCAGTGGTCGACTTGGTCATGGAGGTCTTGGTGGTCATTCCCGACTGGACAGTTCCGTATATCGCGTATATCCTGAGAAAAGAGCTTCCGGAGGATGAGGAAGAGGCTCGATAGATCGTCCGTCGATCTAAAGCCTTTACCGTAATCAAAGGACAGTTATATAGAGAAAGCGCGACTGGAGTTGGTCAGAAGTGCGTAACACCAGAAGAAGGTCGAATCATCCTTAATGATATCCACTTGGGGACCTGTGGTCATCATGCGTCCTCTCGGACAATCGTGGCCAAAGCATACCGAGCCGGATTTTACTGGCCAAAGGCGAATGAGATGGCAAAGGAAATAGTGGATAAGTGCGAAGGATGTCAGTTCTACTTGAATATGTCGCACAAGCCTGCAACAGCTCTGAAGACCATTCCACTCGTCTGGCCTTTCGCAGTATGGGGGTTGGACATGGTCGGTCCTTTGAGAACAGGTCGAAGTGGCTTCACGCATGTACTGGTGGCAGTCGACAAGTTCACCAAGTGGATTGAGGCTAAACCAATCAAGAACCTTGACGCCGGTACTGTTGTTAGCTTCATCAGGGAACTGATATTCAGATATGGAGTCCCGCACAGCATCATTACGGATAACGGGTCAAACTTTGACTCGGAGGAATTCAGGGATTTCTGCAACTCTCAAGGCACACGAGTCGACTACGCTTCAGTCGCCCATCCGCAGACGAATGGACAAGCAGAGCGAGCCAATGGCCTGATTCTCAAGGGATTGAAACCCCGACTGATGCGTGATCTCAAGCATGCAGCTGGAGCATGGGTCCACGAACTTCCCTCGGTGCTTTGGGGACTGCGGACCACACCTAATCGATCGACCGGAAGAACTCCATTCTTCTTGGTCTACGGAGCTGAAGCAGTCTTGCCGAGTGATCTTCTCCACAATGCTCCTCGAGTTGAGATCTACAATGAAGCAGAAGCTGAACAAGCGCGGCAGGACGCAGTCGACCTTTTAGAGGAAGAAAGGGAGATGGCTCTGATCCGATCGACCATCTACCAACAAGATTTGCGTCGTTTCCACGCCAGAAATGTGAGGGGTCGAGCCTTCCAGGAAGGAGATTTAGTTCTCCGAGTGGATCAGAAGAAACATCACAAGCTTGCTCCTTCTTGGGAAGGACCCTTCATCGTCACCAAAGTTCTCCACAACGGGGTGTACCGTCTTTACAACGTCGAACATAATATCGACGAGCCCCGAGCTTGGAACGCGGAACTACTCCGCCCATTTTACACTTAAGTTTATCACTCGGATGAGTTGCAATAAAGTACTCCTGTAGTTCATGGATTTCAAAATAATAGGGTCATAGTTCCTCCATAATTTTTGTCACTTTTTATTTTGTCCAATAAAATTTTCCCCTCAGTGGGTGACTTAGCCGCGAATCCGTTTCGCCTAAGTTTGTAAAAATCCTTACCAAGTGGTGAGCCAGACCCCCACTCGGAGGCTTAGCTACGAATCCGTTTCGCCTAAGATTAAATAAAATCCTACCGAGTGGTAAGCCAGACTTCCACTCGGGGGCTTAGCTGCAGTCCAAGTACTCGCCTAAGTTATCAAAATCCTACCGAGTGGTAAGCCAGACTTCCACTCGGAGGCTTAGCTGCAGTCCAAGTACTCGCCTAAGTTATAAAATTCCTACCGAGTGGTAAGCCAGACTTCCACTCGGAGGCTTAGCTGCAGTCCAAGTACTCGCCTAAGTTATAAAATTCCTACCGAGTGGTAAGCCAAACTTCCACTCGGAGGCTTAGCTGAAGTCCAAGTACTCGCCTAAGTTATCAAAATCCTACCGAGTGGTAAGCCAGACTTCCACTCGGAGGCTTAGCTGCAGTCCAAGTACTCGCCTAAGTTATAAAATTCCTACCGAGTGGTAAGCCAGACTTCCACTCGGAGGCTTAGCTGCAGCCCAGTGCTCGCCTAAGATATAAAAATCCTACCGAGTGAAGAGCAAACCTCTCACTCGGGGGCTTAGCTGCAGCCCAGTGCTCGCCTAAGATATAAAAATCCTACTGAGTGAAGAGCAAACCTCTCACTCGGGGGCTTAGCTGCAGCCCAGTGCTCGCCTAAGATATAAAAATCCTACCGAGTGAAGAGCAAACCTCTCACTCGGGGGCTTAGCTGCAGCCCAGTGCTCGCCTAAGATATAAAAATCCTAAGTGGATTAAAGAATAAGTCGACTGCAGTGAGCGTCTTGCTTTGAAC
>NW_021263864.1:0-1153 GCF_002162155.2 Triticum dicoccoides
ATCCAGCGAGGCCAAGAAAACTCCTCACTTGTGTGACCGTTTTGGGCTGCGGCCAACTCTCAATAGCTTCAATCTTGGCTTTGTCAACTTCAATTCCCTGTGGAGTAACAACATAGCCAAGAAAAGATACTCGGTCGGTGCAAAAGGTGCACTTCCCAAGGTTACCAAACAAACGTGCATCACGTAGAGCAATAAAAACAGCACGTAAATGTTCCAAATGTTCTTCCAAAGATCTGCTATAAATCAGTATATCATCAAAATAGACTACCACAAATCGTCCAATGAAAGCACGTAAAACTTCGTTCATTAGTCTCATGAAAGTACTAGGCGCATTAGTTAACCCAAAAGGCATGACTAACCACTCATATAATCCAAACTTAGTTTTAAATGTTGTTTTCCATTCATCTCCCAATTTCATACGAATTTGATGGTATCCACTATGCAAATCAACTTTGGAGAATATTGTAGAGCCACTCAATTCATCAAGCATATCATCTAGCCTAGGAATAGGATGACGATAACGAATAGTAATATTATTAATGCCTCTACAATCAACACACATACGTGATGTACCATCCTTTTTCGGCACTAGAATAATAGGAACAGCACAAGGACTAAGGGATTCACGTATATAACCTTTGTCGAGAAGCTCTTGTACTTGACGCATAATCTCCTTCGTCTCCTCTGGATTGGTACGGTATGGTGCACGGTTTGGCAGTGAAGCACCGGGAATTAAGTCAATCTGATGCTCAATCCCTCAAATAGGCGGTAATCCCGGTGGCACGTCTTGTGGAAAAATGTCAGCGAACTCCTGCAAAATGTTAGTGACAGCAGGAGGCAAAGAGGAAGGCACGTCCTCGAATGAAAATAATGCCTCTTTGCACACAAAAGCATAGCAAACAGATTTGCTGAAATCTAGCTCATCAATATCAGATTTGGTGGCAAATAAACATGCACTTTTCAATTTAATTTCAGAAGCAACACTAGATGGTTTATTATTAGGCTTCATTTGTTGCTCAAATTCTTTTGCCACAATCTGATTTTCACTCTTATTCTTCTCCTGTTGTGCTTTATTAGCTCTATTAATATCATCTTTCAAAATGGAATCAGGAGTCATAGGAAGCAAAGTAATATTTTTATCCTTATGAACAAG
>NW_021263865.1:0-1329 GCF_002162155.2 Triticum dicoccoides
GTCCACAACTCAACGCTCCGGACGAATTTGAAGGTGATTCCAATTGGGTTTGAAAGTGCACGAAATCTAGTTTCCAACAAAAAAAGAATCACCCAATTCGGAGTCCGTATGAAAAACTTGTGTGCGTTTTGAGTCAGGTGTGTCTGTGCAGTCCGAATCTGAATCCAGAACGTGAGAGACTTGGACTCTATCTTCTCTTGGGCCAAAAGTGACGTGAGAGAACTTTTTGGACAGCAAATAAACATCTCTTTCTTCCTTATCTTCATATGTGGATTGTACAAATGTCCCATGCACCTGCAATTAGACAAAACACAAAAGTGTGTGAAGTATTTTTGTTCTGGATAACATAAATAGATTATTGAATAGTTTGCACTAGAAATCACCTGACAAATATGCATATATGCAATATTTTTGGTCATATCCAAGGTAGTCATGTCCTCATCACGTGTGTGACCGTTTTGGGCTGCGGCCAACTCTCAATAGCTTCAATCTTGGCTTTATCAACTTCAATTCCCTGTGGAGTAACAACATAGCCAAGAAAAGATACTCGGTCGGTGCAAAAGGTGCACTTCCCAAGGTTACCAAACAAACGTGCATCACGTAAAGCAATAAAAACAACACGTAAATGTTCCAAATGTTCTTCCAAAGATCTGCTATAAATCAATATGTCATCAAAGTAAACTACCACAAATCGTCCAATGAAAGCACGTAAAACTTCGTTCATTAATCTCATGAAAGTACTAGGTGCATTAGTTAACCCAAAAGGCATGACTAACCACTCATATAATCCAAACTTAGTTTTAAATGCTGTTTTCCATTCATCTCCCAATTTCATACAAATTTGATGGTAGCCACTACGCAAATCAACTTTGGAGAATATTGTAGCGCCACTCAATTCATCAAGCATATCATCTAGCCTTGGAATAGGATGACGATAACGAATAGTAATATTATTAATGCCTCTACAATCAACACACATACGTGATGTACCATCCTTTTTCGGCACTAGAATAATAGGAACAGCACAAGGACTAAGGGATTCGCGTATATAACCTTTGTCGAGAAGCTCTTGTACTTGACGCATAATCTCCTTCGTCTCCTCTGGATTGGTACGGTATGGTGCACAGTTTGGCAGTGAAGCACCGGGAATTAAGTCAATCTGATGCTCAATCCCTCGAATAGGCGGTAATCCCGGTGGCACGTCTTGTGGAAAGACGTCAGCGAACTCCTGCAAAATGTTAGTGACAGCAGGAGGCAAAGAGGAAGGCACGTCCTCGAATGAAAATAATGCCTCTTTGCACACAAAAGCATAGCAAACAGATTTGCTGA
>NW_021263866.1:0-2929 GCF_002162155.2 Triticum dicoccoides
TCATAGTTTCCGTAGTGCTTAGGCGAAGCCCTGCAGAGATTGTTCTTCACCAACACCGTCACCACGCTGTCGTGCTGCCGGAACTCATCTACTACTTCGCCCGTCTTGCTGGATCGAGAAGGCGAGGACGTCATCGAGCTGAACGTGTGCAGAACTCGGAGGTGCCGTGCATTCGGTACTTGGATCGGTCGGATCGTAAAGACGTACGACTACATCAACCGCGTTGATAAACGCTTCCGCTTAGCGATCTTCAAGGGTATGAAGATACACTCCCTTTCTCGTTGCTATGCATCACCATGATCTTGCGTGTGCGTAGGATTTTTTTTTGAAATTACTACGTTCCCCAACAGTGGTATCAGAGCTAGGTTTTATGCGTAGATGTCATATGCACGAGTAGAACACAAGTGAGTTGTGGGCGATACAAGTCATACTGCTTACCGGCATGTCATACTTTGGCTCAGCGGTATTGTGAGATGAAGCGGCCCGGACTGACATTACGCGTACGCTTACGCGAGACTGGTTTCACTTTTACGAGCACTCGTGCTTAAAGGTGACTGGCGGGTGTCTGTCTCTCTCACTTTAGGTGAATCAAGTGTGGCTACGCCCGGTCCTTGCGAAGGTTAAAACAGCATTAATTTGACGAACTATCGTTGTGGTTTTGATGCGTAGGTAAGAACGGTTCTTGCTAAGCCCGTAGCAGCCACGTAAAATTTGCAACAATAAAGTAGAGGACGTCTAGCTTGTTTTTGCATGGCATGTTGTGATGTGATATGGTCAAGACGTGATGCTATATTTTATTGTATGAGATGATCATGTTTTGTGACAGAAGTTATCGGCAACTGGTAGGAGCCATATGGTTGTCGCTTTATTTTATGAAATGCAAACGCCCTGTAATTGCTTTACTTTATCACTAAGCGGTAGCGATAGTCGTAGAAGCAATAGATGGCATAACGACAACGATGCTATGATGGAGATCAAGGTGTCGCGCCGGTGACGATGGTGATCACGACGGTGCTTCGAAGATGGAGCAAGCACAAGATGATGATGGCCATATCATATCACTTTTATTGATTGCATGCGATGTTTATCCTTTTTGCATCTTATCTTGCTTTGATTGACGGTAGCATTTTAAGATGATCTCTCACTAAAATTATCAAGAAGTGGTCTCCCTGAGTATGCACCGTTGTGAAAGTTCTTCGTGCTGAGACACCATGTGATGATCGGGTGTGATAGGCCCTACGTTCAAATACAACGGGTACAAAACAGTTGCACACGCGGAATACTCAGGTTAAACTTGACGAGCCTAGCATATAACAGATATGGCCTCGGAACACGGAGACCGAAGGTCGAGCGTGAATCATATAGTAGATATGATCAACATATTGATGTTCACCGTTGAAACTACTCCATCTCATGTGACGATCGGACATGGTGTAGTTGATATGGATCACGTAATCACTTAGAGGATTAGAGGGATGTCTATCTAAGTGGGAGTTCTTAAGTAATATGATTAATTGAGCTTTAATTTATCATGAACTTAGTCCTGGTAGTATTTTGCAAATTATGTTGTAGATCAATAGCTTGCGTTGTTGCTTTCATATGTTTATTTTGATATGTTCCTAGAGAAAATTGTGTTGAAAGATGTTAGTAGCAATGATGCGGATTGGATCCGTGATCTGAGGTTTATCCTCATTGCTGCACAGAAGAATTATGCCCTTAATGCACGGCTAGGTGACAGACCTATTGCAGGAGCAGATGCAGACATTATGAATGTTTGGCTAGCTCAATATGATGACTACTTGATAGTTTAGTGCACCATGCTTAACGGCTTAGAATCGGGACTTCAAAGATGTTTTGAACGTCATGGACCATATGAGATATTCCAGGAGTTGAAGTTAATATTTCAAGCAAATACCCGAGTTGAGAGATATGAAGTCTCCAACAAGTTCTATGGCTAAAAGATGGAGGAGAATCGCTCAACTAGTGAGCATGTGCTCAGATTGTCTGGGTACTACAATCGCTTGAATCAAGTGGGAGTTAATTTTCCAGATAAGATAGTGATTGATAGAATTCTCTAGTCACCATCACTAAGTTACTAGAACTTCGTGATGAACTATAGTATGCAAGGGATGACGAAAATGATTCCCGAGCTCTTCATGATGTTGAAATCGACGAAGGTAGAAATCAAGAAAGAGCATCAAGTGTTGATGATTGACAAGATCACTAGTTTCAAGAAAAGGGCAAAGGGAAAGAAAGGGAACTTCAAGTAGAATGACAAGCAAGTTGTCACTCCCATGAAGAAGCCCAAAGCTGGACCAAAGCCTGAAACTGAGTGCTTACACTGCAAAGGAAATGGTCACTGGAAGCGGAAATGCCCTGAATATTTGGTGGATAAGAAGGATGGCAAAGTGAACAAGAGTATATTTGATATACAGGTTATTGATGTGTACCTTACTAGTGTTTATAGTAGCCCCTGAGTATTTGATACTTGTTCGGTTGCTAAAAATTAGTAACTCGAAACAGGAGTTACAGAATAAACAGAGACTAGTTGAGGGTGAAGTGATGATGAGTGTTGGAAGTAGTTCCAAGATTGATATGATCATCATCGCACACTCCCTATACTTTCGGGATTAGTGTTGAACCTAAATAAATGTTATTTGGTGTTTGCGTTGAGCATGAATGTGATTTGATCACATTTATTGCAATACGGTTATTCATGTAAGTTAGAGAATAATTGTTGTTCTGTTTACATGAATAAAACCTTCTATGGTCATACACCCAATGAAAATGGTTTGTTGGATCTCGATCGTATGATACACATATTCATAATATTGAAGCCAAAAGATGTAAAGTTAATAATGATAGTGCAACTTATTTGTGGCACTGCCGTTTAGGTCATATTGGTGTAAAGCGCATGAAGAAACTCCAT
>NW_021263867.1:0-2929 GCF_002162155.2 Triticum dicoccoides
TCATAGTTTCCGTAGTGCTTAGGCGAAGCCCTGCAGAGATTGTTCTTCACCAACACCGTCACCACGCTGTCGTGCTGCCGGAACTCATCTACTACTTCGCCCGTCTTGCTGGATCGAGAAGGCGAGGACGTCATCGAGCTGAACGTGTGCAGAACTCGGAGGTGCCGTGCATTCGGTACTTGGATCGGTCGGATCGTAAAGACGTACGACTACATCAACCGCGTTGATAAACGCTTCCGCTTAGCGATCTTCAAGGGTATGAAGATACACTCCCTTTCTCGTTGCTATGCATCACCATGATCTTGCGTGTGCGTAGGATTTTTTTTTGAAATTACTACGTTCCCCAACAGTGGTATCAGAGCTAGGTTTTATGCGTAGATGTCATATGCACGAGTAGAACACAAGTGAGTTGTGGGCGATACAAGTCATACTGCTTACCGGCATGTCATACTTTGGCTCAGCGGTATTGTGAGATGAAGCGGCCCGGACTGACATTACGCGTACGCTTACGCGAGACTGGTTTCACTTTTACGAGCACTCGTGCTTAAAGGTGACTGGCGGGTGTCTGTCTCTCTCACTTTAGGTGAATCAAGTGTGGCTACGCCCGGTCCTTGCGAAGGTTAAAACAGCATTAATTTGACGAACTATCGTTGTGGTTTTGATGCGTAGGTAAGAACGGTTCTTGCTAAGCCCGTAGCAGCCACGTAAAATTTGCAACAATAAAGTAGAGGACGTCTAGCTTGTTTTTGCATGGCATGTTGTGATGTGATATGGTCAAGACGTGATGCTATATTTTATTGTATGAGATGATCATGTTTTGTGACAGAAGTTATCGGCAACTGGTAGGAGCCATATGGTTGTCGCTTTATTTTATGAAATGCAAACGCCCTGTAATTGCTTTACTTTATCACTAAGCGGTAGCGATAGTCGTAGAAGCAATAGATGGCATAACGACAACGATGCTATGATGGAGATCAAGGTGTCGCGCCGGTGACGATGGTGATCACGACGGTGCTTCGAAGATGGAGCAAGCACAAGATGATGATGGCCATATCATATCACTTTTATTGATTGCATGCGATGTTTATCCTTTTTGCATCTTATCTTGCTTTGATTGACGGTAGCATTTTAAGATGATCTCTCACTAAAATTATCAAGAAGTGGTCTCCCTGAGTATGCACCGTTGTGAAAGTTCTTCGTGCTGAGACACCATGTGATGATCGGGTGTGATAGGCCCTACGTTCAAATACAACGGGTACAAAACAGTTGCACACGCGGAATACTCAGGTTAAACTTGACGAGCCTAGCATATAACAGATATGGCCTCGGAACACGGAGACCGAAGGTCGAGCGTGAATCATATAGTAGATATGATCAACATATTGATGTTCACCGTTGAAACTACTCCATCTCATGTGACGATCGGACATGGTGTAGTTGATATGGATCACGTAATCACTTAGAGGATTAGAGGGATGTCTATCTAAGTGGGAGTTCTTAAGTAATATGATTAATTGAGCTTTAATTTATCATGAACTTAGTCCTGGTAGTATTTTGCAAATTATGTTGTAGATCAATAGCTTGCGTTGTTGCTTTCATATGTTTATTTTGATATGTTCCTAGAGAAAATTGTGTTGAAAGATGTTAGTAGCAATGATGCGGATTGGATCCGTGATCTGAGGTTTATCCTCATTGCTGCACAGAAGAATTATGCCCTTAATGCACGGCTAGGTGACAGACCTATTGCAGGAGCAGATGCAGACGTTATGAATGTTTGGCTAGCTCAATATGATGACTACTTGATAGTTTAGTGCACCATGCTTAACGGCTTAGAATCGGGACTTCAAAGACGTTTTGAACGTCATGGACCATATGAGATATTCCAGGAGTTGAAGTTAATATTTCAAGCAAATACCCGAGTTGAGAGATATGAAGTCTCCAACAAGTTCTATGGCTAAAAGATGGAGGAGAATCGCTCAACTAGTGAGCATGTGCTCAGATTGTCTGGGTACTACAATCGCTTGAATCAAGTGGGAGTTAATTTTCCAGATAAGATAGTGATTGATAGAATTCTCTAGTCACCATCACTAAGTTACTAGAACTTCGTGATGAACTATAGTATGCAAGGGATGACGAAAATGATTCCCGAGCTCTTCATGATGTTGAAATCGACGAAGGTAGAAATCAAGAAAGAGCATCAAGTGTTGATGATTGACAAGATCACTAGTTTCAAGAAAAGGGAAAAGGGAAAGAAAGGGAACTTCAAGTAGAATGACAAGCAAGTTGTCACTCCCATGAAGAAGCCCAAAGCTGGACCAAAGCCTGAAACTGAGTGCTTACACTGCAAAGGAAATGGTCACTGGAAGCGGAAATGCCCTGAATATTTGGTGGATAAGAAGGATGGCAAAGTGAACAAGAGTATATTTGATATACAGGTTATTGATGTGTACCTTACTAGTGTTTATAGTAGCCCCTGAGTATTTGATACTTGTTCGGTTGCTAAAAATTAGTAACTCGAAACAGGAGTTACAGAATAAACAGAGACTAGTTGAGGGTGAAGTGATGATGAGTGTTGGAAGTAGTTCCAAGATTGATATGATCATCATCGCACACTCCCTATACTTTCGGGATTAGTGTTGAACCTAAATAAATGTTATTTGGTGTTTGCGTTGAGCATGAATGTGATTTGATCACATTTATTGCAATACGGTTATTCATGTAAGTTAGAGAATAATTGTTGTTCTGTTTACATGAATAAAACCTTCTATGGTCATACACCCAATGAAAATGGTTTGTTGGATCTCGATCGTATGATACACATATTCATAATATTGAAGCCAAAAGATGTAAAGTTAATAATGATAGTGCAACTTATTTGTGGCACTGCCGTTTAGGTCATATTGGTGTAAAGCGCATGAAGAAACTCCAT
>NW_021263868.1:0-1100 GCF_002162155.2 Triticum dicoccoides
AAATGGATGACATATACATATACAACATGTACACCTTGTCTCTTTTGTTAGCCACATTTCAGATTAAGCAACGCCGAGGACGGCTTTATTTTCAAGAAGGGGAGGATGATGAGGACATGACTATCTTGGATATGACCAAAAATATTGCATATATGCATATTTGTCAGGTGATTTCTAGTGCAAACTATTCAATAATCTATTTATGTTATCCAGAACAAAAATACTTCACACACTTTTGTGTTTTGTCTAATTGCAGGTGTATGGGACATTTGTACAATCCACATATGAAGATAAGGAAGAAAGAGATGTTTATTTGCTGTCCAAAAAGTTCTCTCACGTCACTTTTGGCCCAAGAGAAGATAGAGTCCAAGTCTCTCACGTTCTGGATTCAGATTCGGACTGCACAGACATACCTGACTCAAAACGCACACAAGTTTTTGATACGGACTCCGAATTGGGTGATTCTTTTTTTGTTGGAAACTAGATTTCGTGCACTTTCCAACCCAATTGGAATGACCTTCAAATTCGTTCGGAGCGTTGAGTTGTGGACGAAACAATCTGATGCTGCAGCAGAATCCGAGTCAAACTACAAGTCCAAAGGTGTTACATCACCTCCACTTGGGCCCATTGGCCTTGTACGACCTAGATTTAGTTTTAAGCTGCCTTGGGACGTCCTCCCACCTCCTTGGCCGCCACCCCTTTCTCCTATATAAGTAGATCCATCTAGTAGCTTTTCCTTGGGATTTGTTTAGTTAAAAGTTAGCCATTGCAACTTCGTGTACTTCGTTTGTGTCCAACGACCAGACCAAGACCGCTTACGGATCCCCACCTTTATCAATACTTCATATATACTCGCGATATTCAGATTGCTTTTATCATATTCTTGCTTGTTCTTCGATTGCTTGCAGGAATAGACCTTCGTGGTCAGGTTGATTGTGCTCCGGCGTGGTCAATAACCTCTCGGAGTTGGTTTAGCGATTGCTAAGGCGCAACGTCGTGCACGTTTGTAGTCGGATCGTCAAAGTCGTCTCCACCAAATCGATAGTTATCATCTCATCGAAAGATCGGGACACCCCGCCTCTATCAAGTGGTATCAGAGC
>NW_021263869.1:0-833 GCF_002162155.2 Triticum dicoccoides
GCTAGTTCAACTCTAGTGTAAAATTATTTGAACTAGCTTACAGTGCTAGTTCAACTCTAGTGTAAAATTATTTGTAGTAGGCTATATTGCTAGTTCAACTCTAGTGCAAAATTATTTTAACTAGCTTATAGAGCTAGTTCAACTCTAGTGTAAAATCATTTGTAATAGGTTATAGAACTAGTTCAACTCTAGTGTAAAATCATTTGTATTAGGCTATAGAGCTAGGTCAACTCTATTGTAAAATTATTCTAACTAGCTTATAGAGCTAGCTCAACTCTAGTGTAAAATAATTTCAACTAGCTTATAGAGCTAGTTCAATTGTAGTGTAAAATTATTTGCACTAGGCTATAGAGCTAGTTAAACTCTAGTGTAAAATTATTTGAACTAGCTTATAGAGCTAGTTCAACTCTAGTGTAAAATTATTTGTACTAGGCTATACAGCTAGTGCAACTCTAGTGTAAAATTATTTCAACTTGCTTATAGAGCTCGTTCAACTCTAGTGTAAAATTATTTAAACTAGCTTATAGTGCTAGTTCAACTCTAGTGTAAAATTATTTGTACTAGGCTATAGAGCTAGTTCAACTCTAGTGTAAAATTATTTGAACGAGCTTATAGAGCTAGTTAAACTCTAGTGTCAAATTATTTGAACTAGAGCTAGTTCAACTCTAGTGTAAAATTATTTGTACTAGGCTATAGAGCTAGTTCAACTCTAGTGTAAAATTATTCGAACTAGCTTATAGAGCTAGTTCAACTCTAGAGTAACATTATTTGTACTAGGCTATAGAGCTAGTGCAACTCTAGTGTAAAATTATTTCAACTTGCTTATAGAGCTC
>NW_021263870.1:0-1375 GCF_002162155.2 Triticum dicoccoides
ATATATAAATTATTTAATTTGGAGTTACGGTTAATTTTCTATGAATTATTGAAGTTTATACAATTTTCTGGAATTTCCTGATTATTAATAAATCCAGTAAATAGGTTACTGCGTCAGCACGACGTCGTCATGACGTCAGCAAGTCAAAGGCGTCGACCAGGTCAAACCTGACCAGTGGGGTCCACTGGTCAGTGACCCAGTCAACTAACCAAGTTAGTTAGCCCTAACTAACTTAGTTAGCCGGGCGGGGCCCGCATGTCAGTGGCTCACCTAATTAACTAAATTAATTAATACTAACTAACCTAGCACTAACTAAGCAGGCGCTTGGGCCCACATGTCAGGGGGTCAAACCCCGGGTCAAACCCGCCGGAGTTGACCCGCGGCTTGTCGCCGGCGACGCCAGCAACGGCGGAGGGCGTCGGAAACGCTCCTTCGACGACCAAATCGGCGACTGAGGGGCTCTATGCGTAGCTGGGAGTCGCCCGCATCCATCTATGCAAACGGGAGGGGCTGAGGTGGCCCGAGCTCACCGGAACGGGGCCCGCGGCGGCGACCGGAGCACGGCGAGGTCGGGGTTGGCGCTAGAGGGCACGGCAGGTCGCACGGGTGGGCGCGCTCGGCTCCTGGAAGGGTGCTGAGCACGTTGCCGTGCTCGGGGGTTAGCTACGGTGGCTCTAGCCCCGTCTGCGTCATCGCCGGCGGCGAGGAATGGTCGGCTCCGACAGTCGGGGCGGTTAGAAGGCACGGACGGGCACGGGGAGAGAGGGGAAATGGACAGGGGCTCACGAGGGGTCGGGAGAGAAGCTCGGTGGGCTCGGGGAAGCCTCTGCAACGGCGAATTGACGACGGCGATCTCCGGGCACCGGAGATGAAGACGACGGTGCTCCGGTCGACTGCGGCCTCCTCTGGTCGCGTGCGTCGCGTGTGTAGCTCCACGGGGTCAGGGCGGAGCTCAGGGACGCATAGTGGGAGCGAGGGGGTGGTTGTGGCCCCGGTAAACGGCGTCGGCGGCGATGGGCTCCGCTCGGGAAGGGAGCAGAGAGGGGAGGGAGATCCAGAGAGCGAGGGAGAAGTGAGAGGGGGTCGGGGAGGCGCGTGGCGTCGTCCGGGGCGTCGCTGGGGAGGCCAGGGAGGAAGCAGGAGGTGGCCGAGCAGGGTGGAGGTGGCGCGCGCGGCGGTGTCGCGGTGTCCGTCCTCCTGGCAAGGAGGAAGACGACAGGGGAGGGGGGGCGGCGGTGGGCTGGGCCAGCGGGAGGAACTGGGCCGGCTGGGCTGGACAGGTAGGCGCCAGGTAGGCTCTGTTCTTTTTATTTTTTTCTATTTTCTGTAGTTTGTTTTGATTTAGTTTAGCAACTAAATCATTTAAATAAATTCT
>NW_021263871.1:0-1989 GCF_002162155.2 Triticum dicoccoides
CTATAATATTCCTATTACAGGTGATTTGTTTCCTATGCATGCAGAAAAGTTCTCCTATATGCTCCTGGTCCTATTTCATTTTCAGCTACAAGGGCTCATCTAGGATGACATCAGGAAGAGAGCCGAGGAGCTGGCTTCGAAGGTGCAAAACCGATCCACGCCGTTGGCGGAACGCAATCTGGGTTAGTTGAATTTGTTTCCGTCCGAGGTTGCCAAGGACCATGGATCTGCTATGGAGACATCTGCTAATGTTGGCAGCACTTTATGTAACCAACCTGCAAGCCTATGCAATGATGAGGGTACTGTGGGAGAATGGGAGTTGCCTTCTCAAATGAATATCGCAAGTGCCCAGCCAGAAGAAAGAAGGCCCAAAATTGGTACATCAACAATCGCAGGTAGCAAAGTGGTGTTCTAGATGTGCCTATGTCAAGTGTTTACATAGAAGATTTGGATGCTAATATTCCTTTTAGTAGTGGTTTGTTTCCTATGCATGGAGATGGAGGCATGTCTTCACAGCCTGCAGCCGAAAATGAAGACAAGGCAAGTGAGAATGTGTAAGAAGAAAATGCTTCTCTGCAGGTGACTGTGCCCGATGCCATACGGACGGTTCCGCAACCCTCGCATGCCATGGAACGTCAGTTGGCCATTGCTAGCCCAAGGTGGGACCAGACGATCTAGACGGGGGGACAGAATGATCTGGATGAGATGCAACCAGGCCCTTCTAGCGTTGCTAGCTCACCTCCATAACTCTAGTTTCCTCCTAGTTTGTTAGGGACCTTGTTGGTCTATATATTAATTCCGGCTGCGTTTTGTTACTGTAGCCATCACTTATTTCTAGTAGATTATAAACTATATGTTCTCGTATTGATTGGTTGATATTATTGTTGTGTCGCTGCTTGGTTCTATTTTTGATATGATCATACCATTTATTTAAATTGAGTGAATTTTCATATTATTAACATGAGAATTAAATATGTGTTCATTATTTTGTGTTTTGTTTTAGTTTTACAGTCTATTATATATATAACTTGGGTGTTACAAAACATGGCAAGATCAGATATGTTTCTGTCCTCTAGGCTTCTCGTTGTGGCATAATAACTAGAATATATGTCCATGTTTCTTTAAGTGTCCAAGCATTTTAATAAATATGAATGCTAGTTAGTTAGCTAGGCACTGGTAATTCTCGCCCTTAATTAGTACTAGGATATGGGTAGATGACATGTAGTGCTACTACTTGGGTACTCTACCTATCTACGCTGGGTGAGGAAAAAATCATGGTTGTATTAAAACATAGGCTTTAGCTACAATCACGAAGCATGTAAAAAGGAGTCAATTAGCTGGCTTACACTAAACAAAGCGTTGGTGAGTGACAATTTTCTTCGGCCAATAGAGCTATGCTATCATCGGTAACCAAGGGTTTAGTTACTTGGAGCAATACATAAGATGTATTGGTTGATGTATTAAATTTTCTTGTTCACCATGATAAATTTTGTTTTGGTAAAAATAAAATAAAAGGAGGTCTGGATATTTATATATGAAGTCGTGCTAGATAGTGGGTTCTCTATAAAGTTGCATACACGAATTATGAATTCTTTTATCAAAATCAAATCTTGAATATATTTGCTTGCTGGCTAACCTAATTCTTAAACCAAAGGCAAAGATAGCTATAGCTCTAGTAGTAGTTATGCTTAGTGCAAAACTGCAAATTATTTGGCATTTGGAATCTTTATAAACCAGCACTTGAGAATAGTGATAGACATAAAGCAGAGATGTTCGATTTTAGGTAACTATATGTGTGCGAAGATTGATACTCTAACATACAGACAATTGCATAAATATCCTATTTATTGTCTGGCTTCCTAATTTGGTTCCTTGGCCTTATCATTTTTTGAGGTAGCCTCATTTAAAACTTATGGTATTCTGAAGTCTAGATTTATTCTGGTTTGACAATGAGTATGTTCTCGTGTAAATATTCCCTCCTTTCCGGTT
>NW_021263872.1:0-1128 GCF_002162155.2 Triticum dicoccoides
GCAGCGGAAGTAACTTGTCTGAGTACAGACAACTAGTAAAATAAAAGAGGCTTGGAAAGTCTCTGGCTATACTATGTGGTCCTTCACAAGCTCAGGGTCACCACCTGGGTCTTTAGCCTACTCGTTGATGTCAACGTCTACATAGAACCCATCAGAAGGGGTTGCAGCGTCTTCTGTAAAAATGTAGATTATAGCAACATGAGTACAAAGGTACTCAGCAAGACTTACATCAGATCCTACATACATGCACAGTATCAAGAAGGGTTGGTGGAGTTATTGCAGCAAGCCAGCTTTGACTCTTGGCTAGGCTATCCTACGATACTTCAACTTGAAATAGTTTTGCGCACACGAGTCCACTATTCACCACTTCAATACACTACCGAGGATCCACCTCCGTCCTCCTACGGAGGAGCCATCCTCGGCACTCACACTTATCTTGAGGGTTTTAGTAGTTTCCATTTACTTGTCTATGAACTGTATAGGCAACCAAGTAGTCCTTTACCGCGGACGCGGCTATTCGAATAGATCATGTTAACCCTGCAGGGAGTACTTCTTCATACACGCTCTCACCACTTACCGTCGTTTACACGACATGTACTCGGCAACCTTCAAGCGGAAGCCCAACGTGGGTGTCGGCCACGACCTACCTAATCACCTAAGCCTCCAGTCCAGGTTTATCGCCTATTCAGGTTCCATCCGCAGGGAGTCCGGCCGAGGCTTCCCATACGGCCCCGAACGATGTGAACAGGGTTCCCGAGATACCTAACGGGTATTCGGTACACCCGGCCACGTACCTACCGCATCACAGCCCACCCCTACGGTCAGCGCTGTCCATGGCCTCCAGTAGGCTACAAACACCAGAAACTACTTGCAACTCCTGGACGGAGAACTAGGGTGAATAAGAAGTCGAGAGGGTCCATTGGTTTCGGGCCCAATGCATGGTAGTAGCTGATTCTTAAATCACACATACAGATCTCAGTGCTTAAGGTCGGCTTCAATGAAACAACCCACCATGTACTCCTACATGGCCTCTCATCGATACCTTTACCAAATCGTGTTCACCACACCACTCTCATTACCGACATAATCATTTCACTCTAGCCCATCACCCAGATGAACCAGACCTGA
>NW_021263873.1:0-894 GCF_002162155.2 Triticum dicoccoides
TTTGTTTTTACTACATGTTTTCAGGACTGACATAATGGCGGACGATAGAGCTGACCCGATTATGGACAACTATGATCCGGACGGTGAAGCACATATGTTCGGCATCATAAACGGCGATATTCTATATGTGCCGACCGGACAAGAAGAAGATGATATCTCTTCTTATCTGAACCTTGACGGTGAAGATGAAGGGCGCCGTCAGCAAGATGATGCCGAACAAACGTCGATAAACGACGATCTTCAAATGGAAGTAGCAACCACCTCCGGCGCCGAGGTATATATATATACATTGAGCCTCTGGTGATACAAACTAACTGATTTGAATAAATATGTGTGGACTAACGCGCGCGACTCTCTTTCTTATTTTAGCCCTCGGCCGGATCGTCGAAACAATCGAGTACGTCGTCAAAGTGTGGCGCAACCAAGATGATGAAACAAGGAGAAACATGCACCATCGAGGTTGTCGACAGTGCAACCGGCAGGCCGCTGGAGCCCCGCAAGAACGCCACCAAGTTTGTCAACCAATGCGGAGCCATTGTTAGAGACAACGTCTCGATCACCGTCCAGGAGTGGAATAAGCCAAAGAAGGCACGAATTGCTGGTTTCACTTTCGTCGATAAGAGAACAAAAAAAGATTGCTTCAAAAAGCTTATGGAACATTTCGTTCTACCTCCGGAATACAACAAATTCGATGAGGAGGGTAACAAGATTGAGGAAAACAAGGAGAGGAGGAGGCTAGTCAAACAGTTCGCTCTTCATAAGATGGCCGACGCATTCCGGAAATTCAAGCAAAATCTAGCCCATGACTTTGTCAAGCAGAACAAGACTCCGGATTTCAAAGGACAATATGAGAAACTGAAACATGATTGGCCAGAATTTGTGAAGCAAAAGAAA
>NW_021263874.1:0-1989 GCF_002162155.2 Triticum dicoccoides
CTATAATATTCCTATTACAGGTGATTTGTTTCCTATGCATGCAGAAAAGTTCTCCTATATGCTCCTGGTCCTATTTCATTTTCAGCTACAAGGGCTCATCTAGGATGACATCAGGAAGAGAGCCGAGGAGCTGGCTTCGAAGGTGCAAAACCGATCCACGCCGTTGGCGGAACGCAATCTGGGTTAGTTGAATTTGTTTCCGTCCGAGGTTGCCAAGGACCATGGATCTGCTATGGAGACATCTGCTAATGTTGGCAGCACTTTATGTAACCAACCTGCAAGCCTATGCAATGATGAGGGTACTGTGGGAGAATGGGAGTTGCCTTCTCAAATGAATATCGCAAGTGCCCAGCCAGAAGAAAGAAGGCCCAAAATTGGTACATCAACAATCGCAGGTAGCAAAGTGGTGTTCTAGATGTGCCTATGTCAAGTGTTTACATAGAAGATTTGGATGCTAATATTCCTTTTAGTAGTGGTTTGTTTCCTATGCATGGAGATGGAGGCATGTCTTCACAGCCTGCAGCCGAAAATGAAGACAAGGCAAGTGAGAATGTGTAAGAAGAAAATGCTTCTCTGCAGGTGACTGTGCCCGATGCCATACGGACGGTTCCGCAACCCTCGCATGCCATGGAACGTCAGTTGGCCATTGCTAGCCCAAGGTGGGACCAGACGATCTAGACGGGGGGACAGAATGATCTGGATGAGATGCAACCAGGCCCTTCTAGCGTTGCTAGCTCACCTCCATAACTCTAGTTTCCTCCTAGTTTGTTAGGGACCTTGTTGGTCTATATATTAATTCCGGCTGCGTTTTGTTACTGGAGCCATCACTTATTTCTAGTAGATTATAAACTATATGTTCTCGTATTGAATGGTTGATATTATTGTTGTGTCGCTGCTTGGTTCTATTTTTGATATGATCATACCATTTATTTAAATTGAGTGAATTTTCATATTATTAACATGAGAATTAAATATGTGTTCATTATTTTGTGTTTTGTTTTAGTTTCACAGTCTATTATATATATAACTTGGGTGTTACAAAACATGGCAAGATCAGATATGTTTCTGTCCTCTAGGCTTCTCGTTGTGGCATAATAACTAGAATATATGTCCATGTTTCTTTAAGTGTCCAAGCATTTTAATAAATATGAATGCTAGTTAGTTAGCTAGGCACTGGTAATTCTCGCCCTTAATTAGTACTAGGATATGGGTAGATGACATGTAGTGCTACTACTTGGGTACTCTACCTATCTACGCTGGGTGAGGAAAAAATCATGGTTGTATTAAAACATAGGCTTTAGCTACAATCACGAAGCATGTAAAAAGGAGTCAATTAGCTGGCTTACACTAAACAAAGCGTTGGTGAGTGACAATTTTCTTCGGCCAATAGAGCTATGCTATCATCGGTAACCAAGGGTTTAGTTACTTGGAGCAATACATAAGATGTATTGGTTGATGTATTAAATTTTCTTGTTCACCATGATAAATTTTGTTTTGGTAAAAATAAAATAAAAGGAGGTCTGGATATTTATATATGAAGTCGTGCTAGATAGTGGGTTCTCTATAAAGTTGCATACACGAATTATGAATTCTTTTATCAAAATCAAATCTTGAATATATTTGCTTGCTGGCTAACCTAATTCTTAAACCAAAGGCAAAGATAGCTATAGCTCTAGTAGTAGTTATGCTTAGTGCAAAACTGCAAATTATTTGGCATTTGGAATCTTTATAAACCAGCACTTGAGAATAGTGATAGACATAAAGCAGAGATGTTCGATTTTAGGTAACTATATGTGTGCGAAGATTGATACTCTAACATACAGACAATTGCATAAATATCCTATTTATTGTCTGGCTTCCTAATTTGGTTCCTTGGCCTTATCATTTTTTGAGGTAGCCTCATTTAAAACTTATGGTATTCTGAAGTCTAGATTTATTCTGGTTTGACAATGAGTATGTTCTCGTGTAAATATTCCCTCCTTTCCGGTT
>NW_021263875.1:0-762 GCF_002162155.2 Triticum dicoccoides
AAAAAAAAAAGAGCGAAAAAAAAATTCAGAGTGTGCTTTTCCCTTGTTTACGTGCCGCGCCGTGATTTTGTTGGTGTTCTAGGCTCGCGTCTCTAGCACAGTCTAGCCTAGGACCAGCACAGTACCGTCGTTGAGCGTTTATTCAACTTTGCATCTCTGAATTGATTATTGCTGACCCGTTTTGCTACCATATTATAAGCCTTCCCAGCTCCACATACATCTACGTCGTGCGTTTGACTCTCCCTAGTAATCGCTCTATCCAAGCTTTGAGAGTTTTTGACTACAACGGTTGCCGATCACCGCCTGCTGCTGGGTAAGAACCGGTAAGAATTTGAGATTTGCTTGACGGATTTGTGACACCCACCACCACCACTTGTTCGTAGTCTGTAGGATCATATTCTTGTGTGTTTCTATTGCTGCTAACCATGCCAGGATCACAAGCCGACGAGATTGACTGGGAGAATTTATCGAACAAGGAGCTTCATGATAAGTTTCAGCAAATGCTGACTGAACAGGTGCAAGATGTGCTGAACAATTTTGAAGAGGCCATGGAGAAGATCACTGGCTTTGAGAAGACGTTCGAAACAAAGCTCGATAACAAGTTTAATGAATTGCTCGCGCGTCTTCCACCACCACCACCCGCTGCACCTAACGCACCTCTCCAACAACAACAACAACGACTACCTCCACGTCGCGAAGCAGACCTCCGCCGAGCAAGCCGTGTTCCTCTTGCGTTTGGCCAAACTGTTGGTGCTGCTGTTG
>NW_021263876.1:0-3639 GCF_002162155.2 Triticum dicoccoides
CAATATTTTCCTCCCACATTGATTGGAGGCGAGGTTTCATGATCATGCTTAGCATGACGACCCAAAGAAAGGAACCGATAGCGGGACTTTTTTCTTTGCAAGACATTTCTTATGATAAACAGTAATATAGCATATCTCTTTGCATACCCTTGTTTATAAAACTGTATGGCCGGATTGCCTTGTTTGTCGTAAATCTTTTCCCTCATAAAGGCTTTATAAAGTAGGACAAACACTCCCCAGCTTCTAGCCGAGGAGGTTGAAGCTGATGGTCGGTCAACAAAGTTTTGTACAGTGCGGATCCGAGCATTAATGATGTAAAGTATTTGGATACATAGAATCATTACACATAATTTATGATTTTACTCTAGATATCGATCCTTAATTCAGCCAACCGCGCCTGCATTACGGCTCGGGGGCTACTGGGCTTCGGGCTTATCATTCACTAATATTAAAGGGGCACATCAATCCCCTGATCTGGTGTTGCCACCCGACCAGTGGCTCGGGAGCTACTGCATTGCCTATTCAACACAAAAAATTCAAAGTGCTCAGTGTCCGGCATGACCGAACTATGGACAAGCGCATCTTCGGACAACAATAAGTACCATCTGGGACTTCTCCGACATCAAGCTAATATATCATGGCGACTTCTCACAACCTCTCTCAGGAGCCCGTTCACCGATCACTATTTCTCTACTATATTACACTGGATTTCTATTCCTAAGTATGTTGCCCAGCTGGGAATTGATCCTCAGGCTGATTTTACAAAGCGACCTAAGTCTCAGGGGCTACTAGGGTCAGCGCTTTGATTTTATCCTTTAGGTGCATCTCGGACATTTGGCCAACATGCACCTTGAGGGATACTGACTATACATCTTGGCACAGAATACATTGCACAATTCGGAATCAAAACAATCAACCCATGACTGAGGTGTTGAACCACCTCGAAAGCATTTTGGGATATACCTCGGATGCAAGTGGCTGGCTCCATAGAGGGCATTTCTGACATTAAGCTCGGCTAAACTCCTTCATCCTTTTCTTTTAACCAAGGTGATCTATGACACCTCGAATACAGTCCGGCGTTGGAGCTTGGACATAGTCTGGCGTTGGAGCTCGGATACATTCCGGCGTTGGAGCTCGGAAGTGGTCCGGCATTGGTGCTCGACTGCAATAGATACCTTGAATGTCGTCCGGCGTTGGAGCTCGGATGCAAGAGGACACTGCCGCACGACAAACACTTCAAACCCGATGTGTGGCATAAAAATAACAAGGCATTGATAAAGGCCGAAGACTTAAAGGGCTCCTCGGATACCCGACGTGTGAGATCTTCAGATTTAGCTCGACAATCCTCAAGATAGAAGATGGGAAGATTTGTTGAACTAGTTTTCTAGACTGACGACCGAAGACGAAGAACAGTTCGGAAGAACCGAGGAGCGTCCCCAACTTGAACACCGGTTCAGGGGGCTACTGACGGTGTCCTGGAACAGGGGATACTCACCACGTCGTCTCCCATGCAGTTGGATTGGGCCGAGGACCCCCATGGACGTTTACTCATGGGCCAGTTCAGACATCCGATGTATACACGAGGAAGATTCCACAAGACTTGGTGATCAAGACAAGGACTCCTCTCCACCAACATATTTGACTAGGACTCTTGTTATCCTAGGCCTCTGGTACATTATATAAACTGAGGCAAGGCTAGTCGATAGATTATTATGGCATATTCATCATACCCTTAGGTTTTAATCACAACATATGATCTCACGGTAGATCAACTTTGTACTTGATACTCCATTAATATAACAAGAGCAGGACGTAGGGTTTTACCTCCATCAAGAGGGCCTGAACCTGGGTAAAACATCGTCTCCTTCGTTCTTGTTACCATTGATCTGAGAATCCATAGCTCGGGACCCCCTACCTCGAGATCTACCGGTTTTGACACTAACACCCACCAAATAAATCTCCATCTTTAGCATTAAGATTTAAAACCTCCATGCAATAATAGCCCCCAAGTTATATCGCTTATCACCCAACACTGCACACTTGATGACACTAAGATCCGATGCACGAAGGTGTCTATGATCATGTTTAACATTAATGCATCTGCTTATAAAGAGGGAAAAATAATGTATGGCAAGAAAATGAATTCTCCCCATGGAGGCTTGTGTGATATTTCTAGTTTCTCCCACAGTGATGCTAGCAAAGAAATCATTGTATTCAGATTTGTGAGGTTCACTATGAATGCCCCACTATGGGATTTTGCAAGCGGTATTAAAATCTTCAAGGTCCATGGTATATGATTCGTCACAAAGATCAAATAAAACAGTATGGGTATTACGTTTAGATGTAAATTCAAACCTTCGCACAAAGGAATCGGTGAGGTAATAGTATTGTAGGCACTTGTCTGACACGAATTCCTCAAGATCAGGATTCTGTACATACGCATCAAATTCATCCTTGAAGCCTGCATGAACCATAAATTCATCTAACGGCCATTCACAAGGCCGCACTTGAGCTTCCCTTGGTTGTTCAAGGTCCGACTCATGTATCGCGAGCCTCGGTGCTTGCTTCCTCGAAGAACCACCGTGGTACATTTTCCCAGACATTTTTCTTCCTTTGAAAAATTTCTAAAAATTTTAGTGACTCAAAATAAAAGTGAACCAAACTCAACAAAATCGATAGTAACTACTCCTACAAGTGTCTAGAGGTTATATCATGCATTAAAACTACTTTGGACCATATAAATTTGACATGCAAGCTCAAGAACAAGGTCACCACAGCAGCAAAAAATTGCAATAAATAAAGCACTAGAACAAAAACTAATTGGACCATTGGAGGAGTCACATACCGAAGAACAATCCCACAAAGCAGTTCTGTGAATGGAGCTTTGAGCAAGGAGATCGAAAATGGCAGCAAAATGAGCAAGAACACGAGTTTGAGCTATGGGATGATTTTTTCTGGAGGAAGACAAAGTGGATGGGTGCTGGAATAAGTGGAGGGGACCCACAAGATAGGGGTGGACCACTGGTGCATCCCCCTGCTGTGTTCTCAGTGGCAAAAATTCTCAAATATTCTATAAAAACATACTAAATTTTCAAGGCATTTGGAGAACTTTTATTTTTGGGGCATTTTTTATTACACGGATAATTCAGAAAACAGACAGATAATACTATTTTTGCTTTATTTATTCTAAATAACAAAAAGTAAAAGGTGGGTATAGAAGGTTGTGCTTTATAAATTCATCCATCTCATGCTCATCAAAGGAATCCATTAACAAGGTTGATCAAGTCTTATTAACAAACTTCTTCTGAATGACATGAAACCGGAGAATTTCGAATAACACTAGGTTACGTCAACGGGGATATGCATGTCCCCAATAATAAGAATACCATATTTCTTTTTGACAGTAGGAAGAGGAAATTCAAAACCTCCAATAGTAATAGTTGAATTTTCTCCAATAGAATTGATACTACGAACTTGAGGTTGTTTCTTCGGAAAGTGTACCATATGCTCATTACCATTAACATGAAAAGTGACATTGCCTTTGTTGCAATCAATAACAACCCCTGCAATATTCAAAATGGGTCTACCAAGGATAATCGACATACTGTCGTCCTTGGGAATATCAAGAATAACAAAGTC
>NW_021263877.1:0-3400 GCF_002162155.2 Triticum dicoccoides
TGGACTATTACTCACTGTTTTGGGGTCCCGGTGTGACTTGCACAATTAACAAACCCCGGGGTGCGTTTACGTGTCGATCATCAACACTCGCAGTTTCGGCCGATTCGGGCTCGTTTTGTGGCACTCGCAGTTTTGGCCGATTCTGGCCCGTTTCGTGGAGTATTACTCACTGTTCTGGGGTCCTGGAGTGATTTCCACGGTTGAAGAACCGCAGGGTGCGTTTATGTGTCGGTCATCAACACTCGCATTTTGGGCCGATTGTGACCCGTTTCGTGGACTATTACTCACCGTTTTGGGGCGCCAAAGCGATTTCCATGGTTGTTGAACCCCAAGGTGCGCTTACATGTAGGTCATGAACAATCGCAGTTTGGGCCAATTTTGGCCCGTTTCTTTGACTATTACTTAGTTTCGGGGGTCCCGGAGTGATTTCCACGATTTACGAACCCCGTGGCGTGTTTACGTGCCGGTTATCAACACTCACAATTTTGGCCGATTCTGGTCCGTTTCGTGCACTATTACTCACCGCTTTGGGGTCCCAGAGCGATTTCCATGGTTGTTGAACTCCAAGGTGCAGTTACTGTCTGTCATCAACATTCATAGTTTTTGCCGATTCTGGCCTGTTTCTTCGACTATTACTCCGTTTTGGCGTCCCGGTGTGCTTTCCATGATTGACGAACACCGGGGTGCGTTTATGTGTCGGTTAGCAACACTCGCATTTTGGGCCGATTCTGGCCCGTTTCATGAACTATTACTCACCGTTTTGGGGCCCCAAAGCGATGTCCATGGTTCTTTTACCCCATGGTGCGCTTATGTGTCGATCATCAACAATCGCAGTTTGGGCCGATTTTGGCCCGTTTCTTGCACTATTAG
Organism: Triticum dicoccoides; assembly: GCF_002162155.2. Taxonomy (NCBI): domain Eukaryota; kingdom Viridiplantae; phylum Streptophyta; class Magnoliopsida; order Poales; family Poaceae; genus Triticum; species Triticum dicoccoides. Next base: position 871 of record NW_021263877.1, read on the forward strand.
TTAGTTTTGGGGGTCCCGTAGTGATTTCCACGATTGACGAACTCCGTGGTGCGTTTACATGTCGGTCATCAACACACAATTTTGGTCGACTCTGGTCCGCTTCGTGCACTATTACTCACCGTTTTGGCGTCCCAGAGCGATTTCCATGATTGACAATTCCCGGGGTGCGTTTGCGTGTGTGTCCTCAATACTCACAGTTTTGGCCAATTCTGACGCGATTCGTGGACTATTACTCAACATTTAGGGGTCCCGAAGCGATTTCCATAGTTGTTGAACCCCAAAATGCGTTTAGGTGTCGGTCATGAACACTCACAGTTTTGGACGATTCTGGCCCGTTTCGTGGACTATTACTCACTGTTTTGGGGTCCCGGTGTGACTTGCACAATTAACAAACCCCGGGGTGCGTTTACGTGTCGATTATCAACACTCGCAGTTTCGGCCGATTCTGGCTTGTTTTGTGGCACTCGCAGTTTTGGCCGTTTCTGGCCCGTTTCATGGACTATTACTCACTGTTTTGGGGTCCCGGAGTGATTTCCTTGATTAACAAACCCCGGGGTGTGTTTACGTGTCGGTCATCAACACTCACAATTTTTGCCGATTCTGGTCCGTTTCGTGCACTTTTACTCACCGCTTTGGGGTCCCAGAGCGATTTCCGTGGTTGTTGAACTCCAAGGTGCACTTACGTGTCTGTCATCACCATTCATAGTTTTTGCCGATTCTGGCCCGTTTCTTGGAATATTACTCTGTTTTGGCGTCCCGGTGTGATTTCCATGATTGACGAACACCGGGGTGCGTTTATGTGTCGGTTAGCAACAATCGCATTTTGGGCCGATTCTGGCCCGTTTCATGGACTAATACTCACCGTTTTGGGGCCCCAAAGCGATGTCCATGGTTCTTGAACCCCATGGTGCGCTTACCTGTCGATCATAAACAATCGTAGTTTGGGCCGATTTTGGCCCGCTTCTTGCACTATTACTTAGTTTTGGGGGTCCCGCAGTGATTTCCATGATTGACGAACTCCGTGGTGCGTTTACATGTCGGTCATCAACACACAATCTTGGTCGACTCTGGTCTGCTTCGTGCACTATTACTCACCGTTTTGGCGTCCCAAAGCGATTTCCATGATTGAAAATTCCCGGGGTGCGTTTGCGTGTGTGTCCTCAATACTCACAGTTTTGGCCAATTCTGATGCGATTCGTGGACTATTACTCAACATTTAGGGGTCCCGAAGCGATTTCCATAGTTGTTGAACCCCAAAATGCGTTTAGGTGTCGGTCATGAACACTCACAGTTTTGGACGATTTTGGCCCGTTTCGTGGACTATTACTCACTGTTTTGGGGTCCCGGTGTGACTTGCACAATTAACAAACCCCGGGGTGCGTTTACGTGTCGATCATCAACACTCGCAGTTTCGGCCGATTCGGGCTCGTTTTGTGGCACTCGCAGTTTTGGCCAATTCTGGCCCGTTTCGTGGAGTATTACTCACTGTTCTGGGGTCCTGGAGTGATTTCCACGGTTGAAGAACCGCAGGGTGCGTTTATGTGTCGGTCATCAACACTCGCATTTTGGGCCGATTGTGACCCGTTTCGTGGACTATTACTCACCGTTTTGGGGCGCCAAAGCGATTTCCATGGTTGTTGAACCCCAAGGTGCGCTTACATGTAGGTCATGAACAATCGCAGTTTGGGCCGATTTTGGCCCGTTTCATGGACTATTACTTAGTTTCGGGGGTCCCGGAGTGATTTCCACGATTTACGAACCCCGTGGTGCGTTTACGTGCCGGTTATCAACACTCACAATTTTGGCCGATTCTGGTCCGTTTCGTGCACTATTACTCACCGCTTTGGGGTCCCAGAGCGATTTCCATGGTTGTTGAACTCCAAGGTGCAGTTACTGTCTGTCATCAACATTCATAGTTTTTGCCGATTCTGGCCTGTTTCTTCGACTATTACTCCGTTTTGGCGTCCCGGTGTGCTTTCCATGATTGACGAACACCGGGGTGCGTTTATGTGTCGGTTAGCAACACTCGCATTTTGGGCCGATTCTGGCCCGTTTCATGAAATATTACTCACCGTTTTGGGGCCCCAAAGCGATGTCCATGGTTCTTTAACCCCATGGTGCGCTTATGTGTCGATCATCAACAATCGCAGTTTGGGCCGATTTTGGCCCGTTTCTTGCACTATTAGTTAGTTTTGGGGGTCCCGTAGTGATTTCCACGATTGACGAACTCCGTGGTGCGTTTACATGTCGGTCATCAACACACAATTTTGGTCGACTCTGGTCCGCTTCGTGCACTATTACTCACCGTTTTGGCGTCCCAGAGCGATTTCCATGATTGACAATTCCCGGGGTGCGTTTGCGTGTGTGTCCTCAATACTCACAGTTTTGGCCAATTCTGACGCGATTCGTGGACTATTACTCAACATTTAGGGGTCCCGAAGCGATTTCCATAGTTGTTGAACCCCAAAATGCGTTTAGGTGTCGGTCATGAACACTCACAGTTTTGGACGATTCTGGCCCGTTTCGTGGA
>NW_021263878.1:0-1898 GCF_002162155.2 Triticum dicoccoides
TCACGGGCCCCCGAGACCCCGTGCCCACGGGCTACACAGGAATCTGACGCTGGAGCACCCCGTGCGCACGAGCCTGTACCGTGCCCACAGGACCCCCATGCGCACGGGCCTCCCAGGATGGCCGGCTGAGATTGCATCTTCGGCTCCACTTCTTCTCCTTCGACCCCAAGGCTATATATTCCGTACCTAGGACCATGTTTAGGGTTAGCAAAGTATTAGATGAGATCTTCGTGAGCTTTGCTCCATTACCTTCCCTCTTTGAGGATCAACACCCCATAGGGAAGAATCCTTGAGGATTTCAAGACCTCCATTGGGAGAAGACTACCTTCAAGACCCCTATTCCTTTGGATTTGGGATGAACTTTGCCATTGTATCTTTCCTTTGATTGTGTTTGTGACTTGTGGATCTTGTGTTGTTACCCTAGTGGATGTGTAATCAGGAATTGTTGGAGTGATTACCTCTTGTGTTCATCTTTGTGTTCTTGTTGTTCTTGTGGTTTCTCTCCCTTTCCCCCTCCAAGTGTGAGACGGTCCTTCCTAGGGTTCTACCCTACATCAGAGTGCACGAGCAAGCTACATCAAGAAGATGCATGAAGATACAAGGAACATCATCGAGCGCCAAGTACAACAACTAGAAACCAAGCTCAACGTCAGCAAGCAACCCATGATCTTCAACATAGGCGATCTCGTGTGGCTACACCTTCACAAGGACCGCTTCCCCAACGAATGCAAGTCCAAACTTGTCCCTCGAGCCGATGGACCATTCAAGGTGCTAGCACGCTACAACGACAACACCTACAAGATTGAACTCCCACGAGACAAGTACAATGTGAGCGACATCTTCAACGTCAAAGACCTCTCGCCTTTCCATGGTGATGAAGATTTTGATCCGAGGTCGGATCTTTCCCAAGGGAGGGGAGATGATGCGGAGCATCCTTCCATCATCCCCATGGACTCTACACCGACACATCCAACCCCATGAGGACCCATGACAAGAGCAACAACGCGTGCTTTGGAAACCGAGGTGAACACCTTCCTACTAGACTTGCATATGGACACGGATGGAACATGTTTACTACCTCACCAAAATATGCTATGCCTCCTTAGGTATGAAGAGGAACATCACCAAGGAGCTCAGGAGCATCACCAAGGAGAAGGAGGACCACCCCAAGGCCGTGAGGACCAAGAACAAGGAGAACAGCAACTGCACAGGAAGCTTCAGGCGACCCCGTGCTCACGGGCCCCCGAGACCCCGTGCCCACGGGCTACACAGGAATCTGACGCTGGAGCACCCCGTGCGCACGAGCCTGTACCGTGCCCACAGGACCCCCATGCGCATGGGCCTCCTAGGATGGCCGGCTGAGATTGCATCTTCGGCTCCACTTCTTCTCCTTCGACCCCAAGGCTATATATTCCGTACCTAGGACCATGTTTAGGGTTAGCAAAGTATTAGATGAGATCTTGGTGAGCTTTGCTCCATTACCTTCCCTCTTTGAGGATCAAGACCCCATAGGAAGAATCCTTGAGGATTTCAAGACCTCCATTGGGAGAAGACTACCTTCAAGACCCCTATTCCTTTGGATTTGGGATGAACTTTGCCATTGTATCTTTCCTTTGATTGTGTTTGTGACTTGTGGATCTTGTGTTGTTACCCTAGTGGATGTGTAATCAGGAATTGTTGGAGTGATTACCTCTTGTGTTCATCTTTGTGTTCTTGTTGTTCTTGTGGTTTCTCTCCTTTTCCCCCTCCAAGTGTGAGACGGTCCTTCCTAGGGTTCTACCCTACATCAGAGTGCACGAGCAAGCTACATCAAGAAGATGCATGAAGATACAAGGAACATCATCGAGCGCCAAGTACAACAACTAGAAACTAAGCTCAACGTCAGCAAGCAACCCATG
>NW_021263879.1:0-1436 GCF_002162155.2 Triticum dicoccoides
AAGATGTCCAAGATAGTATATTTATATGTGAAATCTCTCTTCCTTCAATATTCTTTCATGAATTGTTCAAGTGACCAATACAATGTTTGCTAACCTACAATGAATTTACCACCTCTACTTCTTATATGTAAAGGCATTACTCCCTATGGGAAAGGCATATGAAACATATATAATTTGAGATTTATGGCATTCAAATCATTCAACCATTTACTCATAGGATATAAGTGAGGCACATGAGTAAATGACAAACTACTCCAAAAAGATATAAGTGAAGATCAATGAGTAGTTAAATAATTATTTAGCTATGTGAGGATTCTCTCTCATTTAAGAATTTCAGATCTTAGTATTTTATTAAAACAGCAAGCAAAGCTAAATAAAATGACGCTCCAAGCAAAACACATATCATGTGGGGAATAAAAATATAGCTCCAAGTAAAGTTACCGATGGACGAAGACGAAAGAGGGGATGCCATCCGGGGCATCCCCAAGCTTAGGCTCTTGGTTATCCTTGAATATTAACTTGGGGTGCCTTGGGCATCCCCAAGCTTAGGCTCTTGCCACTCCTTATTCCATAGTCCATTGAATCTTTACCCAAAACTTGAAAACCTCACAACACAAAACTTAACAGAAAATCTCGTGAGCTCCGTGAACGAAAGAAAACAAAACACCACTTCAAGGTGCTGTAATGAAATCATTCTTTATTTATATTGGTGTTAAAACTACTGTATTCCAACTTCTCTATGGCTTATAAACTATTTTACTAGCCATAGATTCATCAAAATAAGCAAGCAGCACAATGAAAACAGAATCTGTCCAAAACAGAACAGTATGTAGTAATCTGTAACTAGCTTAAACTTATGGAACTCCAAAAATTCTAAAATAAATTGGTGGACATGAGGAATTTGTCTAGTAATCATCTGCAAAAATAATCAACTAAATAGCACTCTCCAGTAAAAAGTTTTAGCTAAACTCATGAGCGCTAAAGTTTCTGTTTTCTACAGCATGATCATAAAGACTTCACCCGAGTCTTCCCAAAGGTTCTACTTGGCACAAACACTAATTAAAACACAAAACCACATCTAACCAGAGGCTAAATGAATTATTTATTCCTAAACAAAACCAAAAAGCAAGAAACTAAAATAAAATTGGGTTGCCTCCCAACAAGCGCTATCGTTTAACGCCGCTAGCTAGGCATGATGATTTCAATGATGCTCCCATAAAAGATAAGAATTGAAACATAAAGAGAGCATCATGAAGAATATGACTAGCACATTTAAGTATATCACACTTCCTATGCATAAGGATTTTGTGAGCAAACAACTTATGGGAACAAGAATCAACTTGCATAGGAAGGTAAAACAAGCATAACTTCAAAACTTTAAGCACATAGAGAGGAAACTTGATATTATTGCAATTCCTACAAGCATACATTCCTCC
>NW_021263880.1:0-1078 GCF_002162155.2 Triticum dicoccoides
CGTAAAAGGTTACGTTGATGCAAGCTTTGACACTGATCCGGACGATTCTAAATCGCAAACCGGATACGTGTTTACATTAAACGGTGGAGCTGTCAGTTGGTGCAGTTCTAAACAAAGCGTTGTAGCGGGATCTACATGTGAAGCGGAATACATAGCTGCTTCGGAAGCAGCAAATGAAGGAGTCTGGATGAAGGAGTTCATATCTGATCTAGGTGTCATACCTAGTGCATCGGGTCCAATGAAAATCTTTTGTGACAATACTGGTGCAATTGCCTTGGCAAAGGAATCCAGATTTCACAAAAGGACCAAACACATCAAGAGACGCTTCAACTCCATCCGGGATCTAGTCCAGGTGGGAGACATAGAGATTTGCAAGATACATACGGATCTGAATGTTGCAGACCCATTGACTAAGCCTCTTCCACGAGCAAGACATGATCAGCACCAAGGCTCCATGGGTGTTAGAATCATTACAGTGTAATCTAGATTATTGACTCTAGTGCAAGTGGGAGACTGAAGGAAATATGCCCTAGAGGCAATAATAAAAGTTATTATTTATTTCCTTATAATCATGATAAATGTTTATTATTCATGCTAGAAGTGTATTTACCGGAAACATAATACATGTGTGAATACATAGACAAACAAAGTGTCACTAGTATGTCTCTACTTGACTAGCTCGTTAATCAAAGATGGTTATGTTTCCTAACCATGAACAATGAGTTGTTATTTGATTAACGAGGTCACATCATTAGCAGAATGATCTGATTGACATGACCCATTCCATTAGCTTAGCACCCGATCGTTTAGTATGTTGCTATTGCTTTCTTCATGACTTATACATGTTCCTATGACTATGAGATTATGCAACTCCCGTTTACCGGAGGAACACTTTGGGTACTACCAAACGTCACAACGTAACTGGGTGATTATAAAGGAGTACTACAGGTGTCTCCAATGGTCGATGTTGGGTTGGCGTATTTCGAGATTAGGATTTGTCACTCCGATTGTCGGAGAGGTATCTCTGGGCCCTCTCGGTAATACACATCACATAAGCCTTGCAAGCATTACAACTAAT
>NW_021263881.1:0-30794 GCF_002162155.2 Triticum dicoccoides
GTCTATGATGACGCGCACAGAACGTTCCTTCACAACTCCCTTGGTATGGAACAAATTGTGCCTCTGATTTTGCTCAGCTTGTGTGACCTGCACACTCAAAACACGTTGAGCAACTAAACATTCATACCTGTCAGCGTCTTCAGGAGCCATGTATTGCGTCTCATGATCAGAATCATCTCCACCATGTTCTTCACGTGTAATAAGAGCCAAAGTCTCCTCATCATAGTCACTAGCGGACTCATATCCACCATCCGCGGTAGCAATCATCACACGCGGAGATTTGCATTCTCTCGCATAATGACCTCCTCCCTTACAACGACGACAAATAATATCACTTGTGTGCCCTGTTGATGCCATGGAAGAAGAAGAACGCTGTGCAGGCCCCGCAGGTGCGCTCTTGGCAGATAATGGTGGTTGTGCCTGTTTTCTTGTATCACGGCTGGAGGTGGCACCGGATGGAGCTGCTGGTGCAGTTGAAGTAGAAGATGCACGTGGTGTCCATGATGAAGGTCGGCCTGCAGAAAAGTTAGTTCGCCCTAATGCTTGTCGATCCTGCACTTCACGTTCAGCTTTACAAGCAAGATGGAATAAACGAGTGATATTAGTATACTCCTTATAGTCTAGAATGGTCTGAATCTCTCTATTTAATCCACCCAGAAAACGTGGAAGCATAGCTTCATTCTCCTCAACAATACCACATCTAATCATGCCAGTTTGTAATTCCTGATAATATTCTTCTACAGAATTTTTCCCTTGTCTTAAACGCTGCAATTTTTGAAGCAATTCACGTTGATAATATGGTGGAACCCAACGCGTACGCATAGCAGTTTTCAAAGCAGCCCAAGTAGTTGGAATAGGATATAATCTACAATGTTCAGACCACCATACACATGCAAAACTAGTGAAAGCACAAACAGCAGCAGCAACTCGTCTCTCCTCAGGATATTGTAAACATGTAAATCGTTGTTCAGTTTCTAACTCCCAAGTAAGATATATATCAGGAACATATCTACCCTCAAATGGTGGAATATTCAATTTCAGTTTAGGAATATGGACATCATCTCGTACCTGAGGTGGTGGTGCAGGCCTACCATTACGAATATATACCTGAGGTCGACCTGCTGGTGGTGGTACAGGTGGCTGCACGTAGTGTTGATTTTGATCAACCTCATCCTCATAATCTCCCACATAATCATCCTCCTCCGCATCAGCAGCAGGAGCCACAGAAGTATCAACAGCAGCACCAACAGTTTGGCCAAACGCAAGAGGAAAATGTTATTGCTGATGCATTGTCTCGTCGCTATACTATGCTTTCACAACTTGACTTCAGAATATTTGGTTTGGAGACCATCAAAGATCAATATGTGCATGATGCTGATTTTAAAGATGTAATGCAGAATTGTAAAGAAGGAAGAATGTGGAACAAGTTTGTCGTTAACGATGGATTTGTGTTTCGTGCTAACAAGCTATGCATTCCAGCTAGCTCCGTTCGTCTTTTGTTGTTGCAGGAGGCGCATGGAGGAGGATTAATGGGACACTTTGGCGTGAAGAAGACGGAGGACGTACTTGCTACACATTTCTTTTGGCCAAAGATGAGACGGGATGTTGAGCGTTTTATTGCTCGATGCACTACATGTCAAAAAGCTAAGTCACGACTCAATCCTCATGGTTTATATATGCCTTTCCCTGTACCTAGTGTTCCTTGGGAGGATATATCTATGGACTTTGTTTTAGGTTTACCTCAAACAAAGAAGGGGAGGGATAGCATATTTGTTGTCGTGGATAGATTCTCGAAAATGGCACACTTTATACCATGTCATAAAAGCGATGATGCTGTTAATGTTGCTGATTTGTTCTTTCGTGAAATTATTCGCTTGCATGGTGTGCCAAATACTATTGTTTCAGATCGTGATACTAAATTTCTTAGCCACTTTTGGAGATGTTTATGGGCTAAGTTGGGGACTAAACTGCTTTTTAGTACTACTTGTCACCCCCAAACTGATGGACAAACTGAAGTAGTCAATAGAACGTTGTCTACTATGCTTAGGGCTGTTTTGAAGAATAATAAGAAAATGTGGGAGGAATGCTTGCCTCATATTGAATTTGCTTATAATCGTTCATTGCATTCTACTACTAAGATGTGCCCTTTTGAAGTTGTGTATGGTTTCCTACCTCGTGCACCTATTGATTTGTTGCCTCTTCCATCTTCGGAGAAGGTTAATTTTGATGCTAAACAACGTGCTGAATTGATTTTAAAAATGCATGAGTTAACTAAGGAAAACATTGAGCCCATGAATGCTAAATATAAACTTGCTGGAGATAAGGGTAGAAAACATGTTGTGTTTGCACCTGGAGATCTTGTTTGGTTACATTTGCGTAAGGATAGATTTCCTGATTTGCGCAAATCAAAGTTAATGCCACGTGCTGATGGTCCCTTTAAGGTGTTAGAGAAAATAAATGATAATGCATATAAACTTGAGCTGCCTGCATATTTTGGGGTTAGTCCCACTTTTAACATTGCAGATTTGAAGCCTTATGTGGGTGAGGAAAATGAACTTCCGTCGAGGACGACTTCATTTCAAGAAGGGGAGGATGATGAGGACATCAATACAATTGTTACACCCACAGCCCCTGCTGCTATACATACTGGACCAATTACTAGAGCTCGTGCACGCCAACTAAATTACCAGGTACTTTCGTTTCTTGGTAATGATTCTAATGTTCATGAGAATATGATGCTGCCTAAATTGGATACATTTGTTTTGCTTACAAATGAAGGGCCTAGCTTGGAGAAGGATGAACATTGGAGCAAGAACAAGCATGGAGATGATGGCATGCGCAAGGGGAACAAGAACGGAGTTACAAGTGATGATTTCAGGACTTTGAAGCCACCATAATGGGTGCATGAAGCCTTGGACGAAATATATAAGATGCCACTTCCTAAATTTCGTCCCGAGGCTATTTTAGGTGCTGCGTCACCTTATTATTGGGCCAGGCCCATGTAATTTCGAAATACATAAGTATAGGCTATTTTTAGAGTCCGTATGTGTGGGGAAACAAGAGATAGGGTTGATTTCGGACCCCTCCACCAAGGGCCACGAAATTCCCCCCTCTTCCTCCATATATACAGCCCTTAGGGCATCGTTTAGACTTTGGGTTTTGTTTAGATTAAAAGTTCGCCATAGCTGCAACTTCGCGTACTTCGTTTGTGTTCAACGACCAGACAAAGGCGTCACAGAACCCCACCTTGATCAATAAAGCTTTCACCTTATATTCGCAATATCCAGATTGCAATCTCAGTTTCTTGCTTGTTCTTCGTTTGCTCGCAGGAAACAGACCCTCGTGGTCAGGTTGATCGTGCTCCGGCGTGGTCAATAACCTCTCGGAGTTGGTTTAGCGATTGCTAAGGCGCGACGTCCTTGCACGTTCGTAGTCGGATCGTCAAAGTCGACTTCCACCAAAGCGAAATCCACCATCTCATCGAAAGACGGGACACCTTTGCCTCTATCAATTTTCTCTAACACCTTAAAGGGACCATCAGCACGTGGCATTAACTTTGATTTGCGCAAATCAGGAAATCTATCCTTACGCAAATGTAACCAAACAAGATCTCCAGGTGCAAACACAACATGTTTTCTACCCTTATCTCCAGCAAGTTTATATTTAGCATTCATGCGCTCAATGTTTTCCTTAGTTAACTCATGCATTTTTAAAATCAATTCAGCACGTTGTTTAGCATCAAAATTAACCTTCTCCGAAGATGGAAGAGGCAACAAATCAATAGGTGCACGAGGTAGGAAACCATACACAACTTCAAAAGGGCACATCTTAGTAGTAGAATGCAATGAACGATTATAAGCAAATTCAATATGAGGCAAGCATTCCTCCCACATTTTCTTATTATTCTTCAAAACAGCCCTAAGCATAGTAGACCACGTTCTATTGACTACTTCAGTTTGTCCATCAGTTTGGGGGTGACAAGTAGTACTAAAAAGCAGTTTAGTCCCCAACTTAGCCCATAAACATCTCCAAAAGTGGCTAAGAAATTTAGTATCACGATCTGAAACAATAGTATTTGGCACACCATGCAAGCGAATAATTTCACGAAAGAACAAATCAGCAACATTAACAGCATCATCGCTTTTATGACATGGTATAAAATGTGCCATTTTCGAGAATCTATCCACGACAACAAATATGCTATCCCTCCCCTTCTTTGTTCGAGGTAAACCTAAAACAAAGTCCATAGATATATCCTCCCAAGGAACACTAGGTACAGGCAAAGGCATATATAAACCATGAGGATTGAGTCGTGACTTAGCTTTTTGACATGTAGTGCAGCCAGCAATAAAACGCTCAACATCCCGTCTCATCCTTGGCCAAAAGAAATGTGTAGCAAGTACGTCCTCCGTCTTCTTCACGCCAAAGTGTCCCATTAATCCTCCTCCATGCGCCTCCTGCAACAACAAAAGACGAACGGAGCTAGCTGGAATGCATAGCTTGTTAGCACGAAACACAAATCCATCGTTAACAACAAACTTGTTCCACATTCTTCCTTCTTTACAATTCTGCATTACATCTTTAAAATCAGCATCATGCACATATTGATCTTTGATGGTCTCCAAACCAAATATTTTGAAGTCAAGTTGTGAAAGCATAGTATAGCGACGAGACAATGCATCAGCAATAACATTTTCTTTTCCCTTCTTGTGTTTAATGACATAAGGGAAAGTCTCAATGAATTCAACCCATTTAGCATGTCTATGATTCAGTTTAGCTTGACTTTTAATATGTTTCAAAGATTCATGATCAGAATGTATAACAAATTCTTTGGGCCATAAATAATGTTGCCATGTTTCTAAAGTCCGAAAAAGAGCATATAATTCTTTATCATAAGTAGAATAATTCAGACTAGGCCCACTCAATTTTTCAGAAAAGTATGCAACAGGTTTGCCATCTTGTAATAACACACCTCCTAATCCAATTCCACTAGCATCACATTCAAGCTCAAAAGTCTTATTAAAATCAGGAAGTTGGAGTAAAGGAGCATGTGTCAACTTATCTTTCAATACCGTGAAGGCTTCTTCCTGTGCGGTACCCCAAAGAAAAGGCACATCTTTCTTTGTAAGCTCATTGAGAGGTGCAGCAATGGTGCTGAAATCTCTCACAAAACGCCTATAGAATCCAGCGAGGCCAAGAAAACTCCTCACTTGTATGACCGTTTTGGGCTGCGGCCAACTCTCAATAGCTTCAATCTTGGCTTTATCAACTTCAATTCCCTGTGGAGTAACAACATAGCCAAGAAAAGATACTCGGTCGGTGCAAAAGGTGCACTTCCCAAGGTTACCAAACAAACGTGCATCACGTAGAACAATAAAAACAGCACTTAAATGTTCCAAATGTTCTTCCAAAGATCTGCTATAAATCAATATGTCATCAAAGTAAACTACCACAAATCGTCCAATGAAAGCACGTAAAACTTCGTTCATTAATCTCATGAAAGTACTAGGTGCATTAGTTAACCCAAAAGGCATGACTAACCACTCATATAATGATAGAGGCAAAGGTGTCCCGTCTTTCGATGAGATGGTGGATTTCGCTTTGGTGGAAGTCGACTTTGACGATCCGACTACGAACGTGCGAGGACGTCGCGCCTTAGCAATCGCTAAACCAACTCCGAGAGGTTATTGACCACGCCGGAGCACGATCAACCTGACCACGAGGGTCTGTTTCCTGCGAGCAAACGAAGAACAAGCAAGAAACTAAGATTGCAATCTGGATATTGCGAATATAAGATGAAAGCTTTATTGATCAAGGTGGGGTTCTGTGACGCCTTTGTCTGGTCGTTGAACACAAACGAAGTACGCGAAGTTGCAGCTATGGCGAACTTGTAATCTAAACAAAACCCAAAGTCTAAACGATGCCCTAAGGGCTGTATATATGGAGGAAGAGGGGGGAATTTCGTGGCCCTTGGTGGAGGAGTCCGAAATCAACCCTATCTCTTGTTTCCCCACACATACGGACTCTAAAAATAGCCTATACTTATGTATTTCGAAATTACATGGGCCTGGCCCAATAATAAGGTGACGTAGCACCTAAAATAGCCTCGGGACGAAATTTATGAAGTGGCATCTTGTATATTTCGTCCAAGGCTTCATGCACCCATTATGGTGGCTTCAAAGTCCTGAAATCATCACTTGTAACTCCGTTCTTGTTCCCCTTGCGCATGCCATCATCTCCATGCTTGTTCTTGCTCCAATGTTCATCCTTCTCCAAGCTAGGCCCTTCATTTGTAAGCAAAACAAATGTATCCAATTTAGGCAGCATCATATTCTCATGAACATTAGAATCATTACCAAGAAACGAAAGTACCTGGTAATTTAGTTGGCGTGCACGAGCTCTAGTAATTGGTCCAGTATGTATAGCAGCAGGGGCTGTGGGTGTAACAATTGTATTGATGTCCTCATCACCGCTGGTTGCCTGTCACCACCTGTCGCATGGTTAGAACTTGTAAGATATTGATATTTGCTTTACTGTGAGCACGTTACAACCACATCCTAGTTGTTCATAGGAACATTATTCTCGAATTTTGTTTCTTGTTTCTACTAATCATGATAGGCTCCGGAGAAAGAAGTTCTTGGACGACGAACACATCTTCACCATCACAAGAGTTGGGACAACAGACACAAGCACATGGTCAGGTTATCTCTTTACCATCATTTGAGGGTAGATTTAATCCTGCTATTTATCTAGATTGGGAGCTTGAAGTAGAACAAGTTTTTAGTTACCATGACTTTTCTGAACTTGAGCGAGTACGAGCTGCCACTAAAGCATTTACTGGTTTTGCTTTTGTTTGGTGGAGTGTGCATTGTAAGAAAAACATTGATAACCAACCCACAACTTGGAAAGATTTGAAACATGTAATGAGACAACAATTTTTCCCTCCTTACTATCGTCGTGAATTGCTTCGCAAATTTGAACAATTTAAACAAGGCAATAACACTGTTCATGCTTACTACCAACAATTCAAATCTTATATGCATCATTGTGACATAGAAGAATCTGAGGATGATACAATGAATAGATTTTTTGGTGGTTTGGACCATGATATTCAAGCAAGATTTAGGTATATTCCTCGTTGCATTACTGGTATGTATGTTCGTGCTTCTACCTTTGAGAGACAGTTACAGGAGGATGCATTGGGTGACTACAACAACAACTATTCCAACTCATGCTCACTACCATCGGTTGATTCCTCCACCGTTGCACCTACTAGAGCATCCACACCTCTGATTGTGAGTGCGACATCATCTCAAGTGTATGGTACATTGTCATTGTCGATACCGACATCAGCTACGTATTTGCGAAAAGGTAACAGTAAAGGTATTGATGATATAACTTCACATGAGAATGATGCATCCCTAATTAACTTAAATACATCATGTGTTGAGTTACCTGTTGATTTGAGCATGCCACCTATTTTAGAGAATCATGTTACTATCATGAATGCACCATGTGATCAAACAACTGAAATACCAACATTTTTTAGTGCACCCATTGAATTAACTATTGATGCAAAAGAACCAATGTTTAATCATTTTGATATGACCTCTAATCTTGGTGATGATTCTGTGTCCAATGACTTACTGCATCTTTGCTTATTTAAGCATGTTGTAGCATGTAAATTTGATGCAAGTAAGGTTTAATCACCAATGTTGGGATGGTTTAATGATGAATATTGTCAATCTTTTGATAGGAATAAGAGCTTCACTTATATGTGCAAACTGAGTTGCAATATTTTCATGCCTTCTACTTATGATAATATTTTGGCTTTAGATTTTATGAACTATGCAAGTTACTCATCTATTCATGTGTCATATGTGCAAAAATCAAGGGAAGTAAAAATGGATGACATATACATATACAACATGTACACCTTGTCTCTTTTATTAGCCACATTTCAGATTAAGCAACGCCGAGGACGACTTTGTTTTCAAGAAGGGGAGGATGATGAGGACATGACTACCTTGGATACGACCAAAAATATTGCATACATGTATATTTGTGAGGTGATTTCTAATGCAAACTATGCAATAATTTATTTATGTCATCTAGGACAAAAATACTTCACAAACTTTTGTGTTTTGTCTAATTGCAGGTGTATGGGATATTTGTACAATTCACATATGAAGATAAGGGAGAAAGAGATGTTTAAGTGCTGTTCAAAAAGTTCTCGCACGTCACTTTTGGGCCAAGAGAAGATAGAGTCCAAGTCTCTCACGTTCTGGATTCAGATTCGGACTGCACAGACATACCTGACTCAAAACGCCAACAACTTTTTCATACAGACTCCAAATTGGGTGATTCTTTTTTTGTTGGATTCTAGATTTTGTGTTATTTCCAGCCCAATTGGATTCACCTTCAAATTCGTCCGGAGTGTTGAGATATCGATGAAACAATTAGACGCTGCAGCAGAATCCGAGTCAAACAATAAGTCCAAAGGTGTTGCATCACCTCCACTTGGGCCCATTGGCCTTGTACGACCTAGGGTTAGTTTTAGGCTGCCTTGGGACGTCCTCCCACCTCCTATGCCGCCACCCCTTGCTCCTACATAAGTAGATCCATCTAGTAGCTTTTCCCTTGGGATTTGTTTAGTTAAAAGTTAGCCAACGCAACTTCGTGTACTTCGTTTGTGTCCAATGACCAGACCAAGACCGCTTTCGGGTCCCCGCATTTATCAACACTTCATATATATTCACAATATTCAGATTGCTTTTATCATATTCTTGCTCGTTCTTCGATTGCTTGTAGGAATAGACCTTCGTGGTCAGGTTGATCGTGCACCGACGTGGTCAATAACCTCAGGAGATTGGTTTAGCGATTGCTAAGGCGCAACGTCGTGCACGTTTGTAGTCGGATGGTCAAAGT
Source organism: Triticum dicoccoides (assembly GCF_002162155.2). NCBI lineage: Eukaryota > Viridiplantae > Streptophyta > Magnoliopsida > Poales > Poaceae > Triticum > Triticum dicoccoides. The sequence goes on from NW_021263881.1 coordinate 8,929, forward strand.
CATCTTCACCAAATCGATAGTTATCATCTCATCGAAAGATCGGGACACCCCGCCTCTATCAAGTGGTATCAGTTTTCAGGTTGCTCGGTGAGAATTTCCAGTTTTCCCCAGATTAGATTTATTTTCTTACCTATTATCCAAGAAAAAGCCACAAAAAAAGTTAGATCTATTCATCCTTTGTCCAAGCCAGTCTGAGCCTTTGCATTTTTCTTTTCATTGTTTGCATTATTGAATTATCGGTTGCATCGCCGTGTCGAGTTGCTGGTCTTAGTGTCTAGTTCCTTTAGAATTTCGAGTTCTATTCACATTAGTCACGCCGCCGATGCATCATTATCCCTTCCGCTGTCCACCATCCCATCCATCAATTTTCACCATGTGTTACGCACTGTTCATTGTCAAAATCATAGTTGAGGTCATTCACATCTTCTCCTAATCCAATCTGCATCTTATCTAGTTTGTCTTGAAAAGAGGGAGAAAAAAGATAGAGAAAAAAAAGAAAAAAAGAAAGAGAAAAAAAAGTCAGAGAAAAGAAAAAGTGATAGAGGCAAAGGTGTCCCGTCTTTCGATGAGATGGTGGATTTCGCTTTGGTGGAAGTCGACTTTGACGATCCGACTACGAACGTGCGAGGACGTCGCGCCTTAGCAATCGCTAAACCAACTCCGAGAGGTTATTGACCACGCCGGAGCACGATCAACCTGACCACGAGGGTCTGTTTCCTGCGAGCAAACGAAGAACAAGCAAGAAACTAAGATTGCAATCTGGATATTGCGAATATAAGATGAAAGCTTTATTGATCAAGGTGGGGTTCTGTGACGCCTTTGTCTGGTCGTTGAACACAAACGAAGTACGCGAAGTTGCAGCTATGGCGAACTTTTAATCTAAACAAAACCCAAAGTCTAAACGATGCCCTAAGGGCTGTATATATGGAGGAAGAGGGGGGAATTTCGTGGCCCTTGGTGGAGGAGTCCGAAATCAACCCTATCTCTTTTTTCCCCACACATACGGACTCTAAAAATAGCCTATACTTATGTATTTCGAAATTACATGGGCCTGGCCCAATAATAAGGTGACGCAGCACCTAAAATAGCCTCGGGACGAAATTTATGAAGTGGCATCTTATATATTTCGTCCAAGGCTTCATGCACCCATTATGGTGGCTTCAAAGTCCTGAAATCATCACTTGTAACTCCGTTCTTGTTCCCCTTGCGCATGCCATCATCTCCATGCTTGTTCTTGCTCCAATGTTCATCCTTCTCCAAGCTAGGCCCTTCATTTGTAAGCAAAACAAATGTATCCAATTTAGGCAGCATCATATTCTCATGAACATTAGAATCATTACCAAGAAACGAAAGTACCTGGTAATTTAGTTGGCGTGCACGAGCTCTAGTAATTGGTCCAGTATGTATAGCAGCAAGGGCTGTGGGTGTAACAATTGTATTGATGTCCTCATCATCCTCCCCTTCTTGAAATGAAGTCGTCCTCGACGGAAGTTCATCTTCCTCACCCAAATAAGGCTTCAAATCTGCAATGTTAAAAGTGGGACTAACCCCAAAATCTGCAGGAAGCTCAAGTTTATATGCATTATCATTTATTTTCTCTAACACCTTAAAGGGACCATCAGCACGTGGCATTAACTTTGATTTGCGCAAATCAGGAAATCTATCCTTACGCAAATGTAACCAAACAAGATCTCCAGGTGCAAACACAACATGTTTTCTACCCTTATCTCCAGCAAGTTTATATTTAGCATTCATGCGCTGAATGTTTTCCTTAGTTAACTCATGCATTTTTAAAATCAATTCAGCACGTTGCTTAGCATCAAAATTAACCTTCTCCGAAGATGGAAGAGGCAACAAATCAATAGGTGCATGAGGTAGGAAACCATACACAACTTCAAAAGGGCACATCTTAGTAGTAGAATGCAATGAACGATTATAAGCAAATTCAATATGAGGCAAGCATTCCTCCCACATTTTCTTATTATTCTTCAAAACAACCCTAAGCATAGTAGACAACGTTCTATTGACTACTTCAGTTTGTCCATCAGTTTGGGGGTGACAAGTAGTACTAAAAAGCAGTTTCGTCCCCAACTTAGCCCATAAACATCTCCAAAAGTGGCTAAGAAATTTAGTATCACGATCTGAAACAATAGTATTTGGCACACCATGCAAGCGAATAATTTCACGAAAGAACAAATCAGCAACATTAACAGCATCATCGCTTTTATGACATGGTATAAAGTGTGCCATTTTCGAGAATCTATCCACGACAACAAATATGCTATCCCTCCCCTTCTTTGTTCGAGGTAAACCTAAAACAAAGTCCATAGATATATCCTCCCAAGGAACACTAGGTACAGGCAAAGGCATATATAAACCATGAGGATTGAGTCGTGACTTAGCTTTTTGACATGTAGTGCAGCGAGCAATAAAACGCTCAACATCCCGTCTCATCTTTGGCCAAAAGAAATGTGTAGCAAGTACGTCCTCCGTCTTCTTCACGCCAAAGTGTCCCATTAATCCTCCTCCATGCGCCTCCTGCAACAACAAAAGACGAACGGAGCTAGCTGGAATGCATAGCTTGTTAGCACGAAAACATAAATCCATCGTTAACGACAAACTTGTTCCACATTCTTCCTTCTTTACAATTCTGCATTACATCTTTAAAATCAGCATCATGCACATATTGATCTTTGATGGTCTCCAAACCAAATTTTTTGAAGTCAAGTTGTGAAAGCATAGTATAGCGACGAGACAATGCATCAGCAATAACATTTTCTTTTCCCTTCTTGTGTTTAATGACAAAAGGGAAAGTCTCAATGAATTCAACCCATTTAGCATGTCTACGATTCAGTTTAGCTTGACTTTTAATATGTTTCAAAGATTCATGATCAGAATGTATAACAAATTCTTTGGGCCATAAATAATGTTGCCATGTTTCTAAAGTCCGAACAAGAGCATATAATTCTTTATCATAAGTAGAATAATTCAGACTAGGCCCACTCAATTTTTCAGAAAAGTATGCAACAGGTTTGCCATCTTGTAATAACACACCTCCTAATCCAATTCCACTAGCATCACATTCAAGCTCAAAAGTCTTATTAAAATCAGGAAGTTGGAGTAAAGGAGCATGTGTCAACTTATCTTTCAATACCGTGAAGGCTTCTTCCTGTGTGGTACCCCAAAGAAAAGGCACATCTTTCTTTGTAAGCTCATTGAGAGGTGCAGCAATGGTGCTAAAATCTCTCACAAAACGCCTATAGAATCCAGCGAGGCCAAGAAAACTCCTCACTTGTGTGACCGTTTTGGCCTGCGGCCAACTCTCAATAGCTTCAATCTTGGCTTTATCAACTTCAATTCCCTGTGGAGTAACAACATAGCCAAGAAAAGATACTCGGTCGCTGCAAAAGGTGCACTTCCGAAGGTTACCAAACAAACGTGCATCACGTAGAGCAATAAAAACAGCACGTAAATGTTCCAAATGTTCTTCCAAAGATCTGCTATAAATCAATATGTCATCAAAGTAAACTACCACAAATCGTCCAATGAAAGCACGTAAAACTTCGTTCATTAATCTCATGAAAGTACTAGGTGCATTAGTTAACCCAAAAGGCATGACTAACCACTCATATAATCCAAACTTAGTTTTAAATGCTGTTTTCCATTCATCTCCCAATTTCATACGAATTTGATGGTAGCCACTACGCAAATCAACTTTGGAGAATATTGTAGAGCCACTCAATTCATCAAGCATATCATCTAGCCTAGGAATAGGATGACAATAACGAATAGTAATATTATTAATGCCTCTACAATCAACACACATACGTGATGTACCATCCTTTTTCGGCACTAGAATAATAGGAACAGCACAAGGACTAAGGGATTCGCGTATATAACCTTTGTCGAGAAGCTCTTGTACTTGACGCAAAATCTCCTTCGTCTCCTCTGGATTGGTACGGTATGGTGCACGGTTTGGCAGTGAAGCACCGGGAATTAAGTCAATCTGATGCTCAATCCCTCGAATAGGCGGTAATCCCGGTGGCACGTCTTGTGGAAAAACGTCAGCGAACTCCTGCAAAATGTTAGTGACAGCAGGAGGCAAAGAGGAAGGCACGTCCTCGAATGAAAATAATGCCTCTTTGCACAAAAAAGCATAGCAAATAGATTTGCTAAAATCTAGCTCATCAATATCAGATTTGGTGGCAAATAAACATGCACTTTTCAATTTAATTTCAGAAGCAACACTAGATGGTTTATTATTAGGCTCCATTTGTTGCTCAAATTCTTTTGCCACAATCTGATTTTCACTCTTATTCTTCTCCTGTTGTGCTTTATTAGCTCTATTAATATCATCTTTCAAAATGGAATCAGGAGTCATAGGAAGCAAAGTAATATTTTTATCCTTATGAACAAGAGTATAGTGATTGTTTCTACCATGGTGTACAGAATTTTTATCAAATTGCCATGGTCTACCAAGTAATAAGGAACATGCTTGCATAGGTACCACATCACAATCAACATAATCAGCATATGTAGAGATACTAAAATGCACACGAACAGTACGTGTTACCTTAACCTTGCCGCTGTTGTTGAACCATTGGATGTAGTAAGGATGTGGATGTGGTCTTGTGGTGAGAGAAAGCTTCTCCACCATCTCCATGCTAGCCAAGTTGTTGCAGCTCCCTCCGTCTATTATGACGCGCACAGAACGTTCCTTCACAACTCCCTTGGTATGGAACAAATTGTGCCTCTGATTTCGCTCAGCTTGTGTGACCTGCACACTCAAAACACGTTGAGCAACTAAACATTCATACCTGTCAGCGTCTTCAGGAGCCATGTATTGCGTCTCATGATCAGAATCATCTCCACCATGTTCTTCACGTGTAATAAGAGCCAAAGTCTCCTCATCATAGTCACTAGCGGACTCATATCCACCATCCGCGGTAGCAATCATCACACGCGGAGATTTGCATTCTCTCGCATAATGACCTCCTCCCTTAAAACGACGACAAATAATATCACTTGTGTGCCCTGTTGATGCCATGGAAGAAGAAGAACGCTGTGCAGGCCCCGCAGGTGCGCTCTTGGCAGATAATGGTGGTTGTGCCTGTTTTCTTGTATCACGGCTGGAGGTGGCACCGGATGGAGGTGCCGGTGCAGTTGAAGTAGAAGATGCACGTGGTGTCCATGATGAAGGTCGGCGTGCAGAAAAGTTAGTTCGCCCCAATGCTTGTCGATCCTGCACTTCACGTTCAGCTTTACAAGCAAGATGGAATAAACGAGTGATATTAGTATACTCCTTATAGTCTAGAATGGTCTGAATCTCTCTATTTAATCCACCCAGAAAACGTGCAAGCATAGCTTCATTCTCCTCAACAATACCACATCTAATCATGCCAGTTTGTAATTCCTGATAATATTCTTCTACAGAATTTTTCCCTTGTCTTAAACGCTGCAATTTTTGAAGCAATTCACGTTGATAATATGGTGGAACCCAACGCGTACGCATAGCAGTTTTCAAAGCAGCCCTAGTAGTTGGAATAGGATATAATCTACAATGTTCAGACCACCATACACATGCAAAACTAGTGAAAGCACAAACGGCAGCAGCAACTCGTCTCTCCTCAGGATATTGTAAACATGTAAATCGTTGTTCAGTTTCTAACTCCCAAGTAAGATATATATCAGGAACATATCTACCCTCAAATGGTGGAATATTCAATTTCAGTTTAGGAATATGGACATCATCTCGTACCTGAGGTGGTGGTGCAGGCCTACCATTACGAATATATACCTGAGGTCGACCTGCTGGTGGTGGTACAGGTGGCTGCACGTAGTGTTGATTTTGATCAACCTCATCCTCATAATCTCCCACATAATCATCCTCCTCCGCATCAGCAGCAGGAGCCACAGAAGTATCAACAGCAGCACCAACAGTTTGGCCAAACGCAAGAGGAACACGGCTTGCTCGGCGGAGGTCTGCTTCGCGACGTGGAGGTAGTCGTTGTTGTTGTTGTTGGAGAGGTGCGTTAGGTGCAGCGGGTGGTGGTGGTGGAAGACGCGCGAGCAATTCATTAAACTTGTTATCGAGCTTTGTTTCGAACGTCTTCTCAAAGCCAGTGATCTTCTCCATGGCCTCTTCAAAATTATTCAGCACATCTTGCACCTGTTCAGTCAACATTTGCTGAAACTTATCATGAAGCTCCTTGTTCGATAAATTCTCCCAGTCAATCTCGTCGGCTTGTGATCCTGGCATGGTTAGCAGCAATAGAAACACACAAGAATATGATCCTACAGACTACGAACAAGTGGTGGTGGTGGATGTCACAAATCCGTCAAGCAAATCTCAAATTCTTACCAGTTCTTACCCAGCAGCAGGCGGTGATCGGCAACCGTTGTAGTCAAAAACTCTCAAAGCTTGGATAGAGCGATTACCAGGGAGAGTCAAACGCACGACGTAGATGTATGTGGAGCTGGGAAGGCTTATAATATGGTAGCAAAAAGGGTCAGCAATAATCAATTCAGAGATGCAAAGTTGAATAAACGCTCAACGACGGTACTGTGCTGGTCCTAGGCTAGACTGTGCTAGAGACGCGAGCCTAGAACACTAACAAAATCACGGCGCGGCACGTAAACAAGGGAAAAGCACACTCTGAGTTTTTTTTTCGCTCTTTTTTTTTGCGCTACTTTTTTTTTTGCGAAAAATCACTATAATGGCGAGTGTCTCAAAACTATTCCTAGCTCAAACTGACAGGATGGGCACGAAATTTTTTCGACCAATTTTTTTTTCGACTGCCCGGACCCAAAAACTGGAAACGGGTCAAAAAAAACTTCCTATAATGGCACCTGTCTCAAAACACTCAGAAACACCTAAAAATAGGATAGCCAGAATTTTTTTCGAAAAATGCGTTTTCGAAAAATTTTGGGCCTAAACGGAGCGTGGCTACCCGACTCTTTTTTTTTTTCCAAAACCTACTCCGGCAAGGAAACACGAATCGGAATCTAGATGGATCCCGAAAACAAACCTAATAAGCAAAGAACTCGGATTGGTGGTGGATATATGGTGGTGGTATATGGCAGCGGTGGTGGTAGCGGTGGTAGTATATGGATATGGATCGGTGGTGGTATATGGACACGGATTGGTGGTGGTATATGGATACGGATTCGGTGCGGTGGTGGTAGATGGCAGGGGCGATGATGATGGTGCGGCGGCGGCGTGACAACTTATGACCAGAACTCGAAACTCTAAAAGACTAGACTCTAAGACCAGCAACTAGACACGACGATGCAACCGCAAATTCAACAAAGCAAAACCCTAAAAAGATTATGCAAGGCTCAGATTGGTTCGGATATGATGAACTAACCCTAATTTTTTTTGTGGCTTTTTCGTGGACTATAGGTATGAAGAGCAGACTCGATCTAAACTACTAAAAACTGTAAAATCTCACCGAGCAACCTGGAAATCTGATACCACTTGATAGAGGCAAAGGTATCCCGTCTTTCGATGAGATGGTGGATTTCGCTTTGGTGGAAGTCGACTTTGACGATCCGACTACGAACGTGCGAGGACGTCGCGCCTTAGCAATCGCTAAACCAACTCCGAGAGGTTATTGACCACGCCGGAGCACGATCAACCTGACCACGAGGGTCTGTTTCCTGCGAGCAAACGAAGAACAAGCAAGAAACTAAGATTGCAATCTGGATATTGCGAATATAAGATGAAAGCTTTATTGATCAAGGTGGGGTTCTGTGACGCCTTTGTCTGGTCGTTGAACACAAACGAAGTACGCGAAGTTGCAGCTATGGCGAACTTTTAATCTAAACAAAACCCAAAGTCTAAACGATGCCCTAAGGGCTGTATATATGGAGGAAGAGGGGGGAATTTCGTGGCCCTTGGTGGAGGAGTCCGAAATCAACCCTATCTCTTGTTTCCCCACACATACGGACTCTAAAAATAGCCTATACTTATGTATTTCGAAATTACACGGGCCTGGCCCAATAATAAGGTGACGCAGCACCTAAAATAGCCTCGGGACGAAATTTATGAAGTGGCATCTTGTATATTTCGTCCAAGGCTTCATGCACCCATTATGGTGGCTTCAAAGTCCTGAAATCATCACTTGTAACTCCGTTCTTGTTCCCCTTGCGCATGCCATCATCTCCATGCTTGTTCTTGCTCCAATGTTCATCCTTCTCCAAGCTAGGCCCTTCATTGGTAAGCAAAACAAATGTATCCAATTTAGGCAGCATCATATTCTCATGAACATTAGAATCATTACCAAGAAACGAAAGTACCTGGTAATTTAGTTGCCGTGCACGAGCTCTAGTAATTGGTCCAGTATGTATAGCAGCAGGGGCTGTGGGTGTAACAATTGTATTGATGTCCTCATCAAAAAGAAAAAGAAAAAAGTGTGAGGAAAAAAAGAGAGAAGAGAAAAAAAATTCGGATCTATCTAGACTCAATCTCGTAGTTGAATTCAGACTGGAATCTGTTTTGTGCACTGAATTGAGTGATTCTTTTTGCATTGGAAAGCTTGAGTTAGTAGCAAACTTTTCAAGGGGAAAGTTGGAGAGAGAGTTGTTATATATCCTGCTTGGCAGTTGTTATTCATCATTATCTTTACTGCCGTCGTGATCTTCAATTATATCTTGCTGTCCAGAGCTACTTATCCTTCTTTGATGCTAGTTGTGCTATGCCGTGACCTCATTAGTGTTCTAGGCTCGCGTCTCTAGTCCGGTCTAGCCTAGGACCAGCACAGTACCGTCGTTGACCATTTATTCAATATTGCATCTTTGAATTGATTATTGCTAATCTTTTGCTACCATATATAGCCAACCCAGCTCCACATATTTCTACACCATGTATACGTACGTTCCCCTGGCAATCGCTTTACACAATCTTCGGAGTTATTTGACACCGCTGGTTGCCTGTCACCACCTGTCGCATGGTTAGAACTTGTAAGATATTGATATTTGCTTTACTGTGAGCACGTTACAACCACATCCTTGTTGTTCATAGGAACATTATTCTCGAAGTTTGTTTCTTGTTTCTACTAATCATGATAGGCTCCAGAGAAAGAAGTTCTTGGACGACGAACACATCTTCACCATCACAAGAGTTGGGACAACAGACACAAGCACATGGTCAGGTTATCTCTTTACCATCATTTGAGGGTAGATTTAATCCTGCTATTTATCTAGATTGGGAGCTTGAAGTATGATGAGGACATCAATACAATTGTTACACCCACAGCCCCTGCTGCTATACATACTGGACCAATTACTAGAGCTCGTGCACGCCAACTAAATTACCAGGTACTTTCGTTTCTTGGTAATGATTCTAATGTTCATGAGAATATGATGCTGCCTAAATTGGATACATTTGTTTTGCTTACAAATGAAGGGCCTAGCTTGGAGAAGGATGAACATTGGAGCAAGAACAAGCATGGAGATGATGGCATGCGCAAGGGAAACAAGAACGGAGTTACAAGTGATGATTTCAGGACTTTGAAGCCACCATAATGGGTGCATGAAGCCTTGGACGAAATATACAAGATGCCACTTCATAAATTTCGTCCCGAGGCTATTTTAGGTGCTGCGTCACCTTATTATTGGGCCAGGCCCATGTAATTTCGAAATACATAAGTATAGGCTATTTTTAGAGTCCGTATGTGTGGGGAAACAAGAGATAGGATTGATTTCGGACCCCTCCACCAAGGGCCACGAAATTCCCTCCTCTTCCTCCATATATACAGCCCTTAGGGCATCGTTTAGACTTTGGGTTTTGTTTAGATTAAAAGTTCGCCATAACTGCAACTTCGCGTACTTCGTTTGTGTTCAACGACCAGACAAAGGCGTCACAGAACCCCACCTTGATCAATAAAGCTTTCATCTTATATTCGCAATATCCAGATTGCAATCTTAGTTTCTTGCTTGTTCTTCGTTTGCTCGCAGGAAACAGACCCTCGTGGTCAGGTTGATCGTGCTCCGGCGTGGTCAATAACCTCTCGGAGTTGGTTTAGCGATTGCTAAGGCGCGACGTCCTCGCACGTTCGTAGTCGGATCGTCAAAGTCGACTTCCACCAAAGCGATATCCATCATCTCATCGAAAGACGGGACACCTTTGCCTCTATCAAGTGGTATCAGATTTCCAGGTTGCTCAGTGAGATTTTACAGTTTTTCGTAGTTTAGATCGAGTCTGTCTTCATACCTATAGTCCACGAAAAAGCCACAAAAAAATTAGGGTTAGTTCATCATATCCGAACCAATCTGAGCCTTTGCATAATCTTTTTAGGGTTTTGCTTTGTTGAATTTGCGGTTGCATCGTCGTTTCTAGTTGCTGGTCTTAGAGTCTAGTCTTTTAGAGTTTCGAGTTCTGGTCATAAGTTGTCACGCCGCCGCCGCACCATCATCATCGCCCCTGCCATCTACCACCACCGCTCCGAATCCGTATCCATATTGATATAGGCAAAGGTGTCCCGTCTTTCGATGAGATGGTGGATTTCGCTTAGGTGGAAGTCGACTTTGACGATCCGACTACGAACGTGCGAGGACGTCGCGCCTTAGCAATCGCTAAACCAACTCCGAGAGGTTATTGACCACGCCGGAGCACGATCAACCTGACCACGAGGGTCTGTTTCCTGCGAGCAAACGAAGAACAAGCAAGAAACTGAGATTGCAATCTGGATATTGCGAATATAAGATGAAAGCTTTATTGATCAAGGTGGGGTTCTGTGACGCCTTTGTCTGGTCGTTGAACACAAACGAAGTACGCGAAGTTGCAGCTATGGCGAACTTTTAATCTAAACAAAACCCAAAGTCTAAACGATGCCCTAAGGGCTGTATATATGGAGGAAGAGGGGGGGAATTTCGTGGCCCTTGGTGGAGGGGTCCGAAATCAACCCTATCTCTTGTTTCCCCACACATACGGACTCTAAAAATAGCCTATACTTATGTATTTCGAAATTACATGGGCCTGGCCCAATAATAAGGTGACGCAGCACCTAAAATAGCCTCGGGACGAAATTTACGAAGTGACATCTTGTATATTTCGTCCAAGGCTTCATGCACCCATTATGGTGGCTTCAAAGTCCTGAAATCATCACTTGTAACTCCGTTCTTGATCCCCTTGCGCATGCCATCATCTCCATGCTTGTTCTTGCTCCAATGTTCATCCTTCTCCAAGCTAGGCCCTTCATTTGTAAGCAAAACAAATGTATCCAATTTAGGCAGCATCATATTCTCATGAACATTAGAATCATTACCAAGAAACGAAAGTACCTGGTAATTTAGTTGGCGTGCACGAGCTCTAGTAATTGGTCCAGTATGTATAGCAGCAGGGGCTGTGGGTGTAACAATTGTATTGATGTCCTCATCACGTTCGCTATAGGCATCCCATTCCTTGCTTAGATGATATGCTTGATGAACTTAGTGGAGCCAACTTTTTCTCAAAAATAGATCTTAAAAGTGGCTATTATCAAATTCGCATTCAAGAAGGTGATGAATGGAAAACTGCTTTCAAAACTAAATTTGGCTTGTATGAGTGGCTAGTCATGCCTATGGGTCTATCGGAAGCTCCAGGTACTTTCGTGCGTCTTATGCATTATGTGCTTAGACCTTACATTGGAGTATTTGTTGTGGTTTACTTTGATGACATTCTGGTGTTTAGCAAAACAATGAAAGACCATGTTAATCATGTTAAATCTGTTTTGCAAACCCTTCGCAAGGAAAGCCTTTATGCAAATTTGAAAAAATGCACGTTTGGCGTTGACAAAGTGGTTTTCTTGGGATTTGTTGTCTCTTCAAAAGGTGTTCATGTTGAAGAAACTAAAATTGAGGCAATTAAAACTTGGCCCCAACCAACCAATTTGCAACAAGTGCGTAGTTTCCTTGGCCTTGCAGGATTTTATCGCCGACTTGTGAAAAACTTTAGCACAATAGCCGCTCCTTTGCATGCTTTGAGCAAGAGGAATACTCCTTTTGTTTGGGGAACTTTGCAATCAACCGCTTTTGATGAGCTCAAGTCTTTGCTTACTCATGCTCCGATTCTTGCTTTGCCCAATTTTGACAAAACTTTTGAGGTTCATTGTGATGCAAGTGGTACCGGAATTGGCGGAGTTTTGATGCAAGAAAAACGAGCCATTGCTTATTTTAGTGAAAAACTCTCCGGTGCTCAACTTAACTATCCCGTATATGACAAAGAATTGTATGCTTTAGTGCGTGTCCTACATGTTTGGGAACATTATCTTAGACCTCATGAATTTGTCATCCGTACCGATCATGAAACGCTTAAGTACTTAAAAGGTCAAACTAAATTGAACAAGCGTCATGCAAAATGGAGTGAATTTATTGAATCTTTCCCAAATGTGATTAAGTACATTAAGGGTAAGGAAAATGTAGTTGTCGATGCACTTTCTCGCATATGCACGCTTGTCACCCAACTTGAGTTGAATGTTATTGGCTTTGAGCACATAAAAGATTTGTATGCTAATGATCCATCTTTTGCATATTAGTATGCTAAATGTTTGACGCATACATCTAGGGAACAATATTACCTCAAGGATGGTTATCTTATGAGAGCTAACAAACTATGCATTCCCGAGTCTTCTCTTCGTTTGCTCCTTTTGCAAGAGGCTCATGGAGGCGGACTCATGGGACATTTTGGACGCGACAAGACCTTCGCCACGCTCTCAAAGAACTACTTTTGGCCCAAGATGTTTCGAGACGTCTCACGCTTCACCACCCGATGCTCTACATGCCGCAAAGCTAAGTCAAAAGCTCAATCTCATTGTCTTTACATGCCTCTTCCTATTCCTTATCAACCTTGGGAAGACATTAGCATGGATTTTGTACTTGGTTTGCCTAGAACTCAAAATGGAAAGGATTCCGTTTTTGTTGTTGTGGATAGATTTTCTAAGATGGCACATTTCATTCCTTGCAACAAGGTAGACGATGCTTCACATATTGCAAATCTCTTTTGTAGGGAAATCTTGCGCCTCCATGGAGTACCAAAGACAATCGTCTCCGACCGCGACGTCAAGTTCTTGAGTTACTTTTGGAAGACCCTATGAACCAAGCTAGGAATCAAGCTCTTGTTCTCATCCGCATACCATCCTCAAACCGACGGCCAAACGGAGGTGACGAACCAGACTCTCTCCACTCTACTTTGCGTGTTAATCAAGAAGAACATCAAGGAGTGGGACGCGTGTCTACCCATCGCCGAGTACGCCTACAACCGCGCAAGACATACGACTACCGGCAAGTCCCCCTTCGAGGTCGTCTACGGCTTCAACCCGTTGTCACCATTGGACATACTACCTCTTCCTCTACAAGAGTGCACCAACATGGATGCGAGTGCACGAGCAAGCTACATCAAGAAGATGCATGAGGATACAAGGCACACCATCGAGCGCCAAGTACAATGACTAGCGTCCAAGCTCAACATCAACAAGCAACCCATGTTATTCAACATCGGAGACCTAGTGTGGCTGCACCTTCGCAAGGACCGCTTCCCCAACGAACGCAAGTCCAAGCTTCTCCCTTGAGCCGACAGACCATTCAAGGTGCTAGCACGCTACAACAACAATGCTTACAAGATCGACCTCCCACGCGACAAGTACAACGTGAGCGACATCTTCAACATCTCCGATCTATCCCCGTACCATGGTGATGAAGATTTCGATCCGAGGCCGGATCTTTCACAAGGGGGGGGGGGAGATGATGCAGAGCATCCCATGATCATCCCCATGAACGCATCTACATCCTCTACAACACCACTTGGACCTATGACTCGAGCACGTGCAAGAGCTCTCGAAACCGAGGTGACATCTCTCCTCTCTCAATTCCCTTTCGATTCACATGAGACATGGTTACTACCTCAAACGGAAACGCTATGCATACTCAGGTACCAAGGACTTCACCGTGAAGAAGCTAGGGAGCAAGGAGAACCGGAAGCGGAAGACATACGTGAAGACGGAGAGGGAAAGCGCCAAGGACCAGACTGGCCGGACGACCCGGACGGCGGCCCGGATGATCCGGATAGAGCCCGGACGATCCGGACCCCCATCCGGACGATCCGGCTAATTCGACCGAAGACTACAGAAGCCTCCCCCCTGAAGCCGGATCATCCGGACCCCGTCCCGGATCATCCGGACCCTTCCCGGACGTCCGGACCGCCAGCCAGACATCCGGCCCTGCGCCTCCACCAGCCGAGTCTCCGGACCATCCGGGCCTCCACCCGGACCATCCGGACCAGCCCAGATCATCCGGCTTCGGGCCCGAATCATCCGGCCAGCGCCTGTGTGCGCGTGTTGGGCTGAGCCCGTGTACACCTTCGCCCCCCTAGCCTATAAATAGGACTCCTCCTCCTTCTTTTGAGACTTAGCATTAGATTAGCTCATATTTGTGTGAGAGCCTTTGCTCATCCACTTGGATACTTCTCCTCGGAGATCAGGACCTCTCCGGAGAAGATCTCCAAGCGGATTCAAGACCCCTCTTTAGGGAAGAACATCAATGATGAGGACATCAATACTATTGTTACACCCACAGCCCCTGCTGCTATACATACTGGACCAATTACTAGAGCTCGCGCACGCCAACTAAATTACCAGGTACTTTCGTTTCTTGGTAATGATTCTAATGTTCATGAGAATATGATGCTGCCTAAATTGGATACATTTGTTTTGCTTACAAATGAAGGGCCTAGCTTGGAGAAGGATGAACATTGGAGCAAGAACAAGCATGGAGATGATGGCATGCGCAAGGGGAACAAGAACAGAGTTACAAGTGATGATTTCAGGTCTTTGAAGCCTCCATAACGAGTGCATGAAGCCTTGGACGAAATATACAATATGTCACTTCATAAATTTCGTCCAGAGGCTATTATAGGTGTTGCGTAACCTTTTTATTGGGCCAGGCCCATGTAATTTCGAAATACATAAGTATAGGCTATTTTTAGAGTCCGTATGTGTGGGGAAACAAGAGATAGGGTTGATTTCGGACCCCTCCACCAAGGGCCACGAAATTCCCCCTCTCCTCCTCCATATATACAACCCTTAGGGCACCGTTTAGACTTCGGGTTTTGTTCAGATTAAAAGTTCGCCATAGCTGCAACTTCGCGTACTTCATTTGTGTTCAACAACCAGACAAAGGCGTCACAGAACCCCACCTTGATCAATAAAGCTTTCATCTTATATTCGCAATATCCAGATTGCAATCTCAGTTTCTTGCTTGTTCTTCATTTGCTCGCAGGAAACAGACCCTCGTGGTCAGGTTGATCGTGCTCCGGCGTGGTCAATAACCTCTCGGAGTTGGTTTAGCGATTGCTAAGGCGCGACGTCCTCGCACGTTAGTAGTCGGATCGTCAAAGTCGACTGCCACCAAAGCGATATCCATCATCTCATCGAAAGACGGGACACCTTTGCCTCTATCAAGTGGTATCCGATTTCCAGGTTGCTCGATGAGATTTTACAGTTTTTCGTAGTTTAGATCGAGTCTGTTCTTCATACCTATAGTCCACGAAAAAGCCACAAAAAAAATTAGGGTTAGTTCATCATATCCGAACCAATCTGAGCCTTTGCATAATCTTTTTAGGGTTTTGCTTTGTTGAATTTGCGGTTGCATCCTCGTGTCTAGTTGCTGGTCTTAGAGTCTAGTCTTTTAGAGTTTCGAGTTCTGGTCATAAGTTGTCACGCCGCCGCCGCACCATCATCATCACCCCTGCCATCTACCACCACCGCTTATCCGCCACCGCTTCGAATCCGTATCCATATACCACCACAGCTGTCATATACCACCACCGCTGCCATCTACCACCATATATCCACCACCAATCCGAGTTCTTGTCATATTAGGTTTGTTTTCGAGATCCATCTAGATTCCGATTCGTGTTTCCTTGCCGAGGTAGGTTTCGGAAAAAAAAAGAGAGTCCGGAAAGCACGCTCCGTTTCGGCCCAAAATTTTTCGAAAACGCATTTTTCGAAAAAATTTCTGGCTATCCTATTTTTAGGTGTTTCTGAGTGTTTTGAGACAGGTGCCATTATAGGAAGTTTTTTTGACCCGTTTCCAGTTTTTGGGTCCGGGCAGTCGAAAAAAAAACTGGTCGAAAAACTTTCGTGCCCATCCTATCAGTTTGAGCTAGGAAGAGTTTTGAGACACTCGCCATTATAGTGATTTTTCACAAAAAAAAAGCAGCGCAAAAAAAGAGCGCAAAAAAAACGAGCGAAAAAAAATTCCAGAGTGTGCTTTTCCCTTGTTTACGTGCCGCGCCGTGATTTTGTTGGTGTTCTAGGCTCGCGTCTCTAGCACAGTCTAGCCTAGGACCAGCACAGTACCGTCGTTGAGCGTTTATTCAACTTTGCATCTCTGAATTGATTATTGCTGACCCTTTTTGCTACCATATTATAAGCCTTCCCAGCTCCACATACATCTACGTCGTGCGTTTGACTCTCCCTGGTAATCGCTCTATCCAAGCTTTGAGAGTTTTTGACTACAACGGTTGCCGATCACCGCCTGCTGCTGGGTAAGAACTGGTAAGAATTTGAGATTTGCTTGACGGATTTGTGACACCCACCACCACCTCTTGTTAGTAGTCTGTAGGATCATATTCTTGTGTGTTTCTATTGCTGCTAACCATGCCAGGATCACAAGCCGACGAGACTGACTGGGAGAACATGACGAATAAGGATTTGCATGATAAATTTCAGCAAATGATGAGTGGACAGGTGCAAGACGTGCTAAACAGATTTGAAGAGGCCATGGAGAAGATAGATGGCATGGAGAAGACGTTCGAAACAAAGCTCGATAACAAGTTTAATGAATTGCTCGCGCGTCTTCCACCACCACCACCCGCTGCTCCTAACGCACCTCTCCAACAACAACAACAACGACTACCTCCACGTCGTGAAATAGACCTCCGCCGAGCGAGCCATGTTCCTCTTGCGTTTGGCCAAACTGTTGGTGCTGCTGTTGATACTTCTGTGGCTCCTGCTGCTGATGCCGAGGAGGAGGATTATGTGGGAGATTACGAGGATGAGGTTGCTCAAAATCAGAACTACGTGCAACCACCAGCACCACCACCAGCAGGTCGACCTTAGGTATATATTCGTAATGGTAGGCCTGCACCACCACCTCAGGTACGAGATGATGTCCATATTCCTAAACTGAAATTGAATATTCCACCATTTGAGGGTAGATATGTTCCTGATATATATCTTACTTGGGAGTTAGAAACTGAACAACGTTTTACATGTTTACAATATCCCGAGGAGAGACGGGTTGCTGCTGCTGTTTGTGCTTTCACTAGTTTTGCATGTGTCTGGTGGTCTGAACATTGTAGATTATATCCTATTCCAACTACTTGGGCTGCTTTGAAAACTGCTATGCGTACGCGTTGGGTTCCACCATATTATCAACGTGAATTGCTTCAAAAATTGCAGCGTTTAAGACAAGGAAAAAATTCTGTAGAAGAATATTATCAGGAATTACAAACTGGCATGATTCGATGTGGTATTGTTGAGGAGAATGAAGCTATGCTTGCACGTTTTCTAGGTGGATTAAATAGAGAGATTCAGACCATTCTAGACTATAAGGAGTATACTAATATCACTCGTTTATTCCATCTTGCTTGTAAAGCTGAACGTGAAGTCCAGGATCGACAAGCATTGGCGCGAACTAACTTTTCTGTAGGCCGACCTTCATCATGGACACCGCGTGCATCTTCTACTTCAACTGCACCAGCACCTCAATCAGGTGCCTCCTACAGCCGTGATACAAGAAAACAGGAACAACCACCATTATCTGCCAAGAGCGCACCTGCCGGGCCTGCATAGAGTTCTTCTTCTTCCAGGGCATCAACAGGGCACACAAGTGGTATTATTTGTCGTCGTTGTAAGGGAGGAGGTCATTATGCGAGAGAATGCAAATCTCCGCGTGTGATGATTGCTACCGAGGGTGGTGGATATGAGTCCGCTAGTGACTATGATGAGGAGACATTGGCTCTTATTACACGTGAAGAACATGGTGGAGATGATTCTGATCATGAGATGCAATACATGGCTCCTGAAGACGCTGACAGGTATGAATGTTTAGTTGCTCAACGTGTTTTGAGTGTGCAGGTCACACAAGCTAAGCAAAATCAGAGGCACAATTTGTTCCATACCAAGGGAGTTGTGAAGGAACGTTCTGTGCGCGTCATAATAGACGGAGGGAGCTGCAACAACTTGGCTAGCATGGAGATGGTGGAGAAGTTTTCTCTCACCACAAGACCACATCCACATCCTTACTACATCTGATAGAGGCGAGGGTGTCCCGATCTTTCGATGAGATGATAACTATCGATTTGGTGGAGACGACTTTGACGATCCGACTACAAATGTGCACGACGTTGCGCCTTAGCAATCGCTAAACCAATCTCCTGAGGTTACTGACGATGCCGAAAACACGGTCAGCCTGACCACGAAGGTCTATTCCTGCAAGCAATCGAAGAACGAGCAAGAATATGATAAAGCAATCTGAATATTGCAAATATATATGAGGTATTGATAATGGTGGGGATCCGGAAGCGGTCTTGGTCTGGTCGTTGGACACAAACGAAGTACACGAAGTTGCAATGGCTAACTTTTAACTAAACAAATCCCAAGGAAAAGCTACTAGATGGATCTACTTATATAGGAGCAAGGGGTGGCGGCCAAGGAGGTGGGAGGACGTCCCAAGGCAGCCTAAAACTAAATCTAGGTCGTACAAGGCCAATGGGCCCAAGTGGAGGTGATGTAACACCTTTGGACTTGTAGTTTGACTCGGATTCTGCTGCAGCATCAGATTATTTCGTCCACAACTCAACGCTCCGGACGAATTTAAAGGTGATTCCAATTGGGTTGGAAAGTGCACGAAATCTAGTTTCCAACAAAAAAAGAATCACCCAATTCGGAGTCCGTATGAAAAACTTGTGTGCGTTTTGAGTCAGGTATGTCTGTGCAGTCCGAATCTGAATCCAGAACGTGAGAGACTTGGACTCTATCTTCTCTTGGGCCAAAAGTGACGTGAGAGAACTTTTTGGACAGCAAATAAACATCTCTTTCTTCCTTATCTTCATATGTGGATTGTACAAATGTCCCATACACCTGCAATTAGACAAAACACAAAAGTGTGTGAAGTATTTTTGTTCTGGATAACATAAATAGATTATTGAATAGTTTGCACTAGAAATCACCTGACAAATATGCATATATGCAATATTTTTGGTCATATCCAAGGTAGTCATGTCCTCATCATCCTCCCCTTCTTGAAAATAAAGCCGTCCTCGGCGTTGCTTAATCTGAAATGTGGCTAACAAAAGAGACAAGGTGTACATGTTGTATATGTATATGTCATTCATTTTTACTTCCCTTGATTTTTGCATATATGACATATGAATAGATGAGTAACTTGCATAGTTCATAAAATCTAAAGCCAAAAAATTAGCACAAGAAGTACAAGGCATGAAAATATTGCAACTCAGTTTGCACATATAAGTGAAGCTCTTATTCATTTCAAAAGATTGACAATGTTCATCATTAAACCATCCCAACATTGGTGAATAAACCTTACTTGCATCAAATTTACATGCTACAACATGCTTAAATAAGCAAACATGCAGTAAGTCATTCAACACAGAATCATCACCAAGATTAGAGGTCATATCAAAATGATTAAACATTGGTTCTTTTGCATCAATAGTTAATTCAATGGGTGCACTCAAAATTGTTGGTATTTCAGTTGTTTGATCACATGACAAAGTCAAATTATCAACGTAGTCCTCTAAAATAGGTGGTGTGATCAAAGTAGTGTGTTGCTCATCAGATGGTGCATTCAAATTGACAAGGCATTCATCATTCTCATGTAGAGATGGAAGATCAGTACCTTTGTCATTACCTCTTATGATCAACTCAGATGATGTAGCCACTCTCGGGGGCGATGTGTCACATTGTGGAGGTGATGTAGTCCTGACAACAACGGATGTGGTTGTCATAGTATGCCTAGTAGTTGAAGGAACAATCATATCAACTCTTGGAATGTGCACCGTGCGCTTGTTCTCCTCGTGGCCAACACGTCGTTTTATTTCCTGTTCAGCTTTGCAAGCAAGATGAAACAAATGGTCCATAGGATAACACTCTTCATGAATTAGTATCTCTTGAATATCACAGTTTAATCCTCCCCAAAATCTATCCATAAAATCATCTTCACTTTCTTCTAAAGAGGAATGCAACAAGGTAGTTTGTAAATCATCATAATATTTTGTTACAGTTTCACTACCTTGTTTTAAGTGTTGCAACTTCTTAATCATGTCACGAGTATAATAAGCAGGGACGAAAGTATGTCGCATGGCAAGTTTCAAATCATCCCAAGTAGTAGGTATATAATCAGGGTGTAACCGACAATATTCACTCCACCAAACCAAAGCATAACCAGTGAAAGAACCAACCGCAACCTTAACCTTTTTATGTTCATCGAAATTATGGGAAGCAAATATATTTTTTATGTCGAACTCCCATTCAATATATAAAGCAGGTTTAAAACGGCCATTAAATGATGGTATAGATACATTAACCTGATCATGTGCATTTGGATGTTTGTGCACCTCTCGTGACAGTTGTGGTATTTGCAAAGGTGGTGGCACGTCTCCCGCGATCGACAAAGCCCATGAA
This sequence comes from Triticum dicoccoides, assembly GCF_002162155.2. Classification (NCBI taxonomy): domain Eukaryota; kingdom Viridiplantae; phylum Streptophyta; class Magnoliopsida; order Poales; family Poaceae; genus Triticum; species Triticum dicoccoides. The sequence continues at coordinate 29,613 of NW_021263881.1, forward strand.
TTGACTCTGGATCCTGTCATGATTAGTAGAACAAGAAACAAAACCCAAAAATAATGTTCCTATAACTACTAGGATGTGGTGGTAAAACGCTCACAGTAAAGCAAATATCAATGTCTTACACGTTCTTACCATGCAGCAGGCGGTGATCGGCAACCAGCGGTGTCAAGTAACTCCGAATATTGAGTAAAGCGATTGCCAGGGGAGCGTACGTATACACGGTGTAGAAATATGTGGAGCTGGGTTGGCTATATTTGGTAGCAAAAGATTAGCAATAATCAATTCAAAGATGCAATGTTGAATAAACGCTCAACGACGGTACTGTGCTGGTCCTAGGCTAGACCGGACTAGAGACGCGAGCCTAGAACACTAATGAGGTCACGGCGTAGCACAACTAGCATCAATGAAGGATACTAAGTAGCTCTGGACAGCAAGATATAAGTGAAGATCACAACGACAGTAAAGATAATGATGAAAAACAACTGCCAAACAGGATATACAACAACACTCTCTCCAATTTTCCTCTTGAAAAGTTTGAGCCAATTTTCTGATAAATTCTTTCAAAGAATGCTATTAACTCAAGCTTTCCAATGCAAAAAGAATCACTCAATTCCGAGTTGATATGAGGAGTCAAAGAATTCTAAAACTGGCCTGAAAAATTGGAACAAGCTGTGTTCATGAACTTCGGAGGGCAAAAAGACCTATTTAGAAGCCTATTTTGAGGTGTCAAATATTGAACTAGCTTCTGCAACTATTTAGATGCGTCTCGTCGCTATCTTCAATTTGAGTACTCACGGAGCCAAAACGGACTTCGTATGAGGAAGATACACCTGTTTTACTGAACAGTGCGCAAAACAGATTCCAATCCGAATCAGGTACGAGAATGATTCTAGATAGATCCAATTTTTTTTCTTCTCTTTTTTTTCTCACGCTTTTTTTTTTCTTTTCCTTCTCTCTTTTTTTCTTTTTTTTCCTTTTTTCTCTTTTTTTCTCTATCTTTTTTTTTTTACTTTTTTTTTCTCTCGTTTTTTTCTCTCTCTTTTTTCTCCCTCTTTCCAAAACAAACTAGATAAGATGCAGATTGGATCAAGTGAAGATGTGAACGATCTCAACTATTATTATGACATTGAATGGTGGGTAGCACGTGGTGGAAATTGATGGATGGGTGGTGGACAACGGAAGAGA
>NW_021263881.1:32126-78148 GCF_002162155.2 Triticum dicoccoides
GACTTGTAGTTTGACTCGGATTCTGCTGCAGCATCAGATTGTTTCGTCCACAACTCAACGCTCCGGACGAATTTAAAGGTGATTCCAATTGGGTTGGAAAGTGCACGAAATCTAGTTTCCAACAAAAAAAGAATCACCCAATTCGGAGTCCGTATGAAAAACTTGTGTGCGTTTTGAGTCAGGTATGTCTGTGCAGTCCGAATCTGAATCCAGAACGTGAGAGACTTGGACTCTATCTTCTCTTGGGCCAAAAGTGACGTGAGAGAACTTTTTGGACAGCAAATAAACATCTCTTTCTTCCTTATCTTCATATGTGGATTGTACAAATGTCCCATACACCTGCAATTAGACAAAACACAAAAGTGTGTGAAGTATTTTTGTTCTGGATAACATAAATAGATTATTGAATAGTTTGCACTAGAAATCACCTGACAAATATGCATATATGCAATATTTTTGGTCATATCCAAGGTAGTCATGTCCTCATCAACATCCAATGGTTCAACAACAGCAGTAAGGTTAAGGTAACACGTACTGTTCGTGTGCATTTTAGTATCTCTACATATGCTGATTAGGTTGATTGTGATGTGGTACCTATGCAAGCATGTTCCTTATTACTTGGTAAACCATGGCAATTTGATAAAAATTTGTACACCATGGTAGAAACAATCACTATACTCTTGTTCATAAGGATAAAAATATTACTTTGCTTCCTATGACTCCTGATTCCATTTTGAAAGATGATATTAATAGAGCTAATAAAGCAAAACAGGAGAAGAATAAGAGTGAAAATCAGATTGTGGCAAAAGAATTTGAGCAACAAATGAAGCCTAATAATAAACCATCTAGTGTTGCTTCTGAAATTAAATTGAAAAGTGCATGTTTATTTGCCACCAAATCTGATATTGATGAGCTAGATTTCAGCAAATCTGTTTGCTATGCTTTTGTGTGCAAAGAGGCATTATTTTCATTCGAGGACGTGCCTTCCTCTTTGCCTCCTGCTGTCACTAACATTTTGGAGGAGTTCGCTGACGTCTTTCCACAAGACGTGCCACCGGGATTACCGCCTATTCGAGGGATTGAGCATCAGATTGACTTAATTCCCGGTGCTTCACTGCCAAACCGTGCACCATACCGTACCAATCCAGAGGAGACGAAGGAGATTATGCGTCAAGTACAAGAGCTTCTCGACAAAGGTTATATACGCGAATCCCTTAGTCCTTGTGCTGTTCCTATTATTCTAGTGCCGAAAAAGGATGGTACATCACGTATGTGTGTTGATTGTAGAGGCATTAATAATATTACTATTCGTTATCGTCATCCTATTCCTAGGCTAGATGATATGCTTGATGAATTGAGTGGCTATACAATATTCTCCAAAGTTGATTTGCGTAGTGGCTACCATCAAATTCGTATGAAATTGGGAGATGAATGGAAAACAGCATTTAAAACTAAGTTTGGATTATATTAGTGGTTAGTCATGCCTTTTGGGTTAACTAATGCACCTAGTACTTTCATGAGATTAATGAACGAAGTTTTACGTGCTTTCATTGGACGATTTGTGGTAGTTTACTTTGATGACATATTGATTTATAGCAGATCTTTGGAAGAACATTTGGAACATTTACGTGCTATTTTTATTGCTCTACGTGATGCACGTTTGTTTGGTAACCTTGGGAAGTGCACCTTTTGCATCGACCGAGTATCTTTTCTTGGCTATGTTGTTACTCCACAGGGAATTGAAGTTGATAAAGCCAAGATTGAAGCTATTGAGAGTTGGCCGCAGCCCAAAACAGTCACACAAGTGAGGAGTTTTCTTGGCCTCGCTGGATTCTATAGGCGTTTTGTAAGAGATTTCAGCACCATTGCTGCACCTCTCAATGAGCTTACAAAGAAAGATGTGCCTTTTCTTTGGGGTACCGCACAGGAAGAAGCCTTCATGGTATTCAAAGATAAGTCGACACATGCTCCTTTACTCCAACTTCCTGATTTTAATAAGACTTTTGAGCTTGAATGTGATGCTAGTGGAATTGGATTAGGAGGTGTGTTATTACAAGATGGCAAACCTGTTGCATACTTTTCTAAAAAATTGAGTAGGCCTAGTCTGAATTATTCTACTTATGATAAAGAATTATATGCTCTTGTTCGGACTTTAGAAACATGGCAACATTATTTATGGCCCAATGAATTTGTTATACATTCTGGTCATGAATCTTTGAAACATATTAAAAATCAAGCTAAACTGAATCGTAGACATGCTAAATGGGTTGAATTCATTGAGACTTTCCCTTATGTCATTAAACACAAGAAGGGAAAAGAAAATGTTATTGCTGATGCATTGTCTCGTCGCTACTATGCTTTCACAACTTGACTTCAAAATATTTGGTTTGGAGACCATCAAAGATCAATATGTGCATGATGCTGATTTTAAAGATGTAATGCAGAATTGTAAAGAAGGAAGAATGTGGAACAAGTTTGTTGTTAATGATGGATTTGTGTTTCGTGCTAACAAGCTATGCATAATTTCAATGAACATAAAAAGGTTAAGGTTGCGGTTGGTTCTTTCACTGGTTATGCTTTGGTTTGGTGGAGTGAATATTGTCGGTTACACCCTGATTATATACCTACTACTTGGGATGATTTGAAACTTGCCATGCGACATACTTTCGTCCCTACTTATTATACTCGTGACATGATTAAGAAGTTGCAACACTTAAAACAAGGTAGTGAAACTGTAACAAAATATTATGATGATTTACAAACTACCTTGTTGCATTCCTCTTTAGAAGAAAGTGAAGATGATTTTATGGATAGATTTTGGGGAGGATTAAACCATGATATTCAAGAGATACTAATTGATGAAGAGTGTTATCCTATGGACCATTTGTTTCATCTTGCTTGCAAAGCTGAACAGGAAATAAAACGACGTGTTGGCCACGAGGAGAACAAGCGCACGGTGCACATTCCAAGAGTTGATATGATTGTTCCTTCAACTACTAGGCATACTATGACAACCACATCCGTTGTTGTCAGGACTACATCACCTCCACCATGTGACACATCGCCCCCGAGAGTGGCTACATCATCTGAGTTGATCATAAGAGGTAATGACAAAGGTACTGATCTTCCATCTCTACATGAGAATGATGAATGCCTTGTCAATTTGAATGCACCATCTGATGAGCTACCCACTACTTTGATCACACCACCTATTTTAGAGGACTACGTTGATAATTTGACTTTGCCATGTGATCAAACAACTGAAATACCAACAATTTTGAGTGCACCCATCGAATTAACTATTGATGCAAAAGAACCAATGTTTAATCATTTTGATATGACCTCTAATCTTGGTGATTGATAGAGGCAAAGGTGTCCCGTCTTTCGATGAGATGGTGGATTTCGCTTTGGTGGAAGTCGACTTTGACGATCCGACTACGAACGTGCGAGGACGTCGCGCCTTAGCAATCGCTAAACCAACTCCGAGAGGTTATTGACCACCCGGAGCACGATCAACCTGACCACGAGGGTCTGTTTCCTGCGAGCAAACGAAGAACAAGCAAGAAACTAAGATTGCAATCTGGATATTGCGAATATAAGATGAAAGCTTTATTGATCAAGGTGGGGTTCTGTGACGCCTTTGTCTGGTCGTTGAACACAAACGAAGTACGCGAAGTTGCAGCTATGGCGAACTTTTAATCTAAACAAAACCCAAAGTCTAAACGATGCCCTAAGGGCTGTATATATGGAGGAAGAGGGGGGAATTTCGTGGCCCTTGGTGGAGGGGTCCGAAATCAACCCTATCTCTTGTTTCCCCACACATACGGACTCTAGAAATAGCCTATACTTATGTATTTCGAAATTACATGGGCCTGGCCCAATAATAAGGTGACGCAGCACCTAAAATAGCCTCGGGACGAAATTTATGAAGTGGCATCTTGTATATTTCGTCCAAGGCTTCATGCACCCATTATGGTGGCTTCAAAGTCCTGAAATCATCACTTGTAACTCCGTTCTTGTTTCCCTTGCGCATGCCATCATCTCCATGCTTGTTCTTGCTCCAATGTTCATCCTTCTCCAAGCTAGGCCCTTCATTTGTAAGCAAAACAAATGTATCCAATTTAGGCAGCATCATATTCTCATGAACATTAGAATCATTACCAAGAAACGAAAGTACCTGGTAATTTAGTTGGCGTGCACGAGCTCTAGTAATTGGTCCAGTATGTATAGCAGCAGGGGTTGTGGGTGTAACAATTGTATTGATGTCCTCATCACCAGCTCCACATATTTCTACACCGTGTATACGTACGCTCCCCTGGCAATCGCTTTACTCAATATTCGGAGTTACTTGACACCGCTGGTTGCCGATCACCGCCTGCTGCATGGTAAGAACTTGTAAGACATTGATATTTGCTTTACTGTGAGCGTTTTACCACCACATCCTAGTAGTTATAGGAACATTATTTTTGGGTTTTGTTTCTTGTTCTACTAATCATGACAGGATCCAGAGTCAATTCATGGGCTTTGTCGATCGCGGGAGACGTGCCACCACCTTTGCAAATACCACAACCGTCACGAGAGGTGCACAAACATCCAAATGCACATGATCAGGTTAATGTATCTATACCACCATTTAATGGTCGTTTTAAACCTGCTTTATATATTGAATGGGAGTTCGACATAAAAAATATATTTGCTTCCCATAATTTCGATGAACATAAAAAGGTTAAGGTTGCGGTTGGTTCTTTCACTGGTTATGCTTTGGTTTGGTGGAGTGAATATTGTCGGTTACATCCTGATTATATACCTACTACTTGGGATGATTTGAAACTTGCCATGCGACATACTTTCGTCCCTGCTTATTATACTCGTGACATGATTAAGAAGTTGCAACACTTAAAACAAGGTAGTGAAACTGTAACAAAATATTATGATGATTTACAAACTACCTTGTTGCATTCCTCTTTAGAAGAAAGTGAAGATGATTTTATGGATAGATTTTGGGGAGGATTAAACCGTGATATTCAAGAGATACTAATTCATGAAGAGTGTTATCCTATGGACCATTTGTTTCATCTTGCTTGCATAGCTGAACAGGAAATAAAACGACGTGTTGGCCACGAGGAGAACAAGCGCACGGTGCACATTCCAAGAGTTGATATGATTGTTCCTTCAACTACTAGGCATACTATGACAACTACATCCGTTGTTGTCAGGACTACATCACCTCCACCATGTAACACATCGCCCCCGAGAGTGGCTACATCATCTGAGTTGATCATAAGAGGTAATGACAAAGGTACTGATCTTCCATCTCTACATGAGAATGATGAATGCCTTGTCAATTTGAATGCACCATCTGATGAGCTACCCACTACTTTGATCACACCACCTATTTTAGAGGACTACGTTGATAATTTGACTTTGCCATGTGATCAAACAACTGAAATACCAACAATTTTGAGTGCACCCATTGAATTAACTATTGATGCAAAAGAACCAATGTTTAATCATTTTGATATGACCTCTAATCTTGGTGATGATTCTGTGTTGAATGACTTATTGCATGTTTGCTTATTTAAGCATATTGTAGCATGTAAATTTGATGCAAGTAAGGTTTATTCACCAATGTTGGGATGGTTTAATGATGAACATTGTCAATCTTTTGAAATGAATAAGAGCTTCACTTATATGTGCAAACTGAGTTGCAATATTTTCATGCCTTCTACTTCTTGTGCTAATTTTTTGCCTTTAGATTTTATGAACTATGCAAGTTACTCATCTATTCAAGTGTCATATATGCAAAAATCAAGGGAAGTAAAAATGGATGACATATACATATACAACATGTACACCTTGTCTCTTTTGTTAGCCACATTTCAGATTAAGCAACGCCGAGGACGGCTTTATTTTCAAGAAGGGGAGGATGATGAGGACATGACTACCTTGGATATGACCAAAAATATTGCATATATGCATATTTGTCAGGTGATTTCTAGTGCAAACTATTCAATAATCTATTTATGTTATCCAGAACAAAAATACTTCACACACTTTTGTGTTTTGTCTAATTGCAGGTGTATGGGACATTTGTACAATCCACATATGAAGATAAGGAAGAAAGAGATGTTTATTTGCTGTCCAAAAAGTTCTCTCACGTCACTTTTGGCCCAAGAGAAGATAGAGTCCAAGTCTCTCACGTTCTGGATTCAGATTTGGACTGCACAGACATACCTCACTAAAAACGCACACAAGTTTTCATACGGACTCCGAATTGGGTGATTCTTTTTTTGTTGGAAACTAGATTTCGTGCACTTTCCAACCCAATTGGAATCACCTTCAAATTCGTCCGGAGCGTTGAGTTGTGGACGAAACAATCTGATGCTGCAGCAGAATCCGAGTCAAACTAAAAGTCCAAAGGTGTTACATCACCTCCACTTGGGCCCATTGGCCTTGTACGACCTAGATTTAGTTTTAGGCTGGCTTGGGACGTCCTCCCACCTCCTTGGCCGCCACCCCTTGCTCCTATATAAGTAGATCCATCTAGTAGCTTTTCCTTGGGTTTTGTTTAGATTAAAAGTTCGCCATAGCTGCAACTTCGCGTACTTCGTTTGTGTTCAACGACCAGACAAAGGCGTCACAGAACCCCACCTTGATCAATAAAGCTTTCATCTTATATTCGCAATATCCAGATTGCAATCTCAGTTTCTTGCTTGTTCTTCGTTTGCTCGCAGGAAACAGACCCTCGTGGTCAGGTTGATCGTGCTCCGGCGTGGTCAATAACCTCTTGGAGTTGGTTTAGCGATTGCTAAGGCGCGACGTCCTCGCACGTTCGTAGTCGGATCGTCAAAGTCGACTGCCACCAAAGCGATATCCATCATCTCATCGAAAGACGGGACACCTTTGCCTCTATCACATTGTCTACTATGCTTAGGGCTGTTTTGAAGAGTAATAAGAAAATGTGGAAGGAATGCTTGCCTCATATTGAATTTGCTTATAATCGTTCATTGCATTCTACTACTAAGATGTGCCCTTTTGAAGTTGTGTATGGTTTCCTACCTCGTGCACCTATTGATTTGTTGCCTCTTCCATCTTCGGAGAAGGTTAATTTTGATGCTAAACAACGTGCTGAATTGATTTTAAAAATGCATGAGTTAACTAAGGAAAACATTCAGCGTATGAATGCCAAATGTAAACTTGCTGGAGATAAGGGTAGAAAACATGTTGTATTTGCACCTGGAGATCTTGTTTGGTTACATTTGCGTAAGGATAGATTTCCTGATTTGCGCAAATCAAAGCTCATGCCACGGGCTGATGGTCCCTTTAAGGTGTTAGAGAAAATAAATGATAATGCATATAAACTTGAGCTGCCTGCAGATTTTGGGGTTAGTCCCACTTTTAACATTGCAGATTTGAAGCCTTATTTGGGTGAGGAAGATGAGCTTCCGTCGAGGACGACTTCATTTCAAAAAGGGGAGGATGATGAGGACATCAATACCATTGTTACACCCACAGCCCCTGCTGCTATACATACTGGACCAATTACTAGAGCTCGCGCACGCCAACTAAATTACCAGGTACTTTCGTTTCTTGGTAATGATTCTAATGTTCATGAGAATATGATGCTGCCTAAATTGGATACATTTGTTTTGCTTACAAATGAAGGGCCTAGCTTGGAGAAGGATGAACATTGGAGCAAGAACAAGCATGGAGATGATGGCATGCGCAAGGGGAACAAGAACAGAGTTACAAGTGATGATTTCAGGTCTTTAAAGCCTCCATAACGAGTGCATGAAGCCTTGGACGAAATATACAAGATGTCACTTCATAAATTTCGTCCAGAGGCTATTATAGATGCTGCGTAACCTTTTTATTGGGCCAGGCCCATGTAATTTCGAAATACATAAGTATAGGTTATTTTTAGAGTCCGTATGTGTGGGGAAACAAAAGATAGGGTTGATTTCGGACCCCTCCACCAAGGGCCACGAAATTCCCCCTCTCTTCCTCCATATATACAGCCCTTAGGGCACCGTTTAGACTTTGGGTTTTGTTTAGATTAAAAGTTCGCCATAGCTGCAACTTCGCGTACTTCGTTTGTGTTCAACGACCAGACAAAGGCATCACAGAACCCCACCTTGATCAATAAAGCTTTCATCTTATATTCGCAATATCCAGATTGCAATCTCAGTTTCTTGCTTGTTCTTCGTTTGCTCGCAGGAAACAGACCCTCGTGGTCAGGTTGATCGTGCTCCGGCGTGGTCAATAACCTCTAGGAGTTGGTTTAGCGATTGCTAAGGCGCGACGTCCTCGCACGTTCGTAGTCGGATCGTCAAAGTCGACTGCCACCAAAGTGATATCCATCATCTCATAGAAAGACGGGACACCTTTGCCTCTATCAATCAAGGCCTCCTTTTGGAGAAGAACGATTCCGTTGTATCCTTTCCCTTTGTTGATTGTGGATCATATGTCACTCTATGTATTCGATGATCTAGCACTTGTGTGATGGATTCCTTGTTGGTTGAGTGATTTCCTCTCGTTTTCCCCCGAGTTTCCCTTTGTGCTTCCGCGTGTTCTTCGTGATTCCCCGTAGGATCCACTCCAAACGTGAAAGATCGACGCTATAGGGTTCCACCCTACATCATATCCCCCCCTTGTGAAGGATCCGACCTCGGATCAAGATTTTCATCTCCATGGTCTGGCGCAAGGTCCTTGATGTTGAAGATGTCACTCACATTGTACTTGCCTCTTGGTAGATCTATCTTGTAGGCGTTGTCGTTGTAGCGTGCTAGCACCTTGAAGGGTCCGTCGGCTCTAGGTAGAAGTTTGGACTTGCGTTCGTTGGGGAAGCGGTCCTTTCGAAGGTGTATCCACACAAGATCGCCAATGTTAAAGATCATGGATTGCATGTTGACGTTGAGCTTGGTCGCTAGTTGTTGTACTTGGCGCTCGATGGTGTGCCTTGTATCTTCATGCATCTTCTTGATGTAGCTTGCCCGTGCACTCGCATCCATGTTGATGCGCTCTTGTAGAGGGAGAGGTAGAATGTCCAATGGTGACAACGGGTTGAAGCCGTAGACGACCTCGAATGGGGACTTGCCGGTAGTCGAATGTCTTGCATGGTTGTAGGCGTACTCGGCGATGGGTAGACATGCCTCCCACTCCTTGATGTTCCTCTTGATCAACACGTGAAGTAGAGTGGATGGTGTCCGGTTCGTCACCTCCGTTTGGCCGTCGGTTTGAGGGTGGTATGCGGATGAGAACAAGAGCTTGATTCCGAGCTTGGCGCATAGAGTCTTCCAAAAGTAGCTCAAGAACTTGACGTTGCAGTCGGAGACTATTGTCTTTGGTACTCCATGGAGATGCAAGATTTCCCTACAAAAGAGAGTAGCAATATGTGAAGCATCGTCTATCTTGTTGCACGGAATGAAATGTGCCATCTTAGAAAATCTGTCCACAACAACAAAGACGGAATCCTTGCCATTTTGAGTTCTAGGCAAACCAAGTACAAAATCCATGCTAATGTCTTCCCAAGGTTGATAAGGAATAGGAAGTGGCATGTAAATACCATGGGATTGAGCTTTTGACTTAGCTTTGTGACATGTAGAGCAATGGTTGGTGAAGCGTGAGACATCACGAAACATCTTGGGCCAAAAGTAGTTCTTGGAGAGCGTGGCGAAAGTCTTGTCTCGTCCAAAGTGTCCCATAAGTCCGCCTCCATGAGCTCCTTGCAAAAGTAGCAAACGAAGAGAAGACTCAGGAATCCAAAGTTTGTTAGCTCTCATAAGATAATCATCCTTTATGTAATATCGTTCCCAAGACGTGTGTGTCAAACACTTAGCGTAAGGAGTAGCCAAAGAAAGATCATGCTCATACAAGTCTTTTATATGCTCAAAACCAATAATATTCAACTCCAGTTTAGTCACAAGTGTGCATATGCGTGACAGCGCATCCGCTACTACATTTTCTTTACCCTTAATGTACTTGATCACATAAGGAAAAGATTCAATGAATTCACTCCATTTGGCATGACGCTTGTTCAATTTAGTTTGACCTTTTAGGTACTTAAGCGTTTCATGATCGGTATGGATGACAAACTCATGAGGTCTAAGATAATGTTCCCAAACATGTAGCACACACACTAAAGCATACAATTCTTTGTCATAGATGGGATAATTAAGTTGAGCACCGGAGAGTTTTTCACTAAAATAGGCAATGGCTCGTTTTTCTTGCATTAAAACTCCGCCAATTCTGGTACTACTTGCATCACAATGAACCTCAAAAGTTTTGTCAAAATTGGGCAAAGCAAGAATCGAAGCATGAGTAAGCAAAGACTTGAGCTCATCAAAAGCGGTGGATTGCAAAGATCCCCAAACAAAAGGAGCATTCTTTTTACTCAAGGTATGTAAAAGAGCGGCAATGGTGCTAAAGTTTTTCACAAATCAGCGATAAAATCCTGCAAGGCCAAGGAAACTATGCACTTGTTGCAAATTGGTTGGTTGGGGCCAAGTTTTAATTTCCTCAATTTTAGTTTCGTCAACATGAACACCTTTTGAAGAGACAACAAATCCCAAGAAAACCACTTTGTCAACACCAAACGTGCATTTTTTCAAATATGCATAAAGGCTTTCCTTGCGAAGAGTTTGTAACATAGATTTAACATGATTAATATGCTCTTTCATGGTTTTGCTAAACACAAGGATATCATCAAAGTAAACCACAACGAAGACTCCTATGTAAGGTCTAAGCACATGATGCATAAGATGCACGAAAGTTCCGGGAGCTTCCGATAGACCCATAGGCATGACTAGCCACTCATACAAGCCAAATTTGGTTTCGAAAGCGGTTTTCCATTCATCACCTTCTTGAATGCGAATTTGATAATAGCCACTTTTAAGATCTATTTTTGAGAAAAAGTTGGCTCCACTAAGTTCATCAAACATATCATCTAAGCGAGGAATGGGGTGCCTATAACGAACGGTGATGGCGTTTATGGGTCTACAATCGGAACACAAGCGAAAACTACCATCGGTGATAGAGGCGAGGGTCCCGATCTTTCGATGAGATGATAACTATCGATTTGGTGGAGACGACTTTGACGATCCAACTACAAACGTGCATGACGTTGCGCCTTAGCAATCGCTAAACCAATCTATTGAGGTTACTGACGATGCTGGAAGCACGGTCAGCCTGACCACGAAGGTCTATTCCTGCAAGCAATCGAAGAACGAGCAAGAATATGATAAAGCAATCTGAATATTGCAAATATATATGAAGTATTGATAATGGTGGGGATCCGGAAGTGGTCTTGGTCTGGTCGTTGGACACAAACGAAGTACACGAAGTTGCAATGGCTAACTTTTAACTAAACAAATCCCAAGGAAAAGCTACTAGATGGATCTACTTATATAGGAGCAAGGGGTGGCGGCCAAGGAGGTGGGAGGACGTCCCAAGGCAGCCTAAAACTAAATCTAGGTCGTACAAGGCCAATGGGCCCAAGTGGAGGTGATGTAACACCTTTGGACTTGTAGTTTGACTCGGATTCTGCTGCAGCATCAGATTGTTTCGTCCACAACTCAACGCTCCGGACGAATTTGAAGGTGATTCCAATTGGGTTGGAAAGTGCACGAAATCTAGTTTCCAAGAGAAAAAGAATCACCCAATTCGGAGTCCGTATGAAAAACTTGTGTGCGTTTTGAGTCAGGTGTGTCTGTGCAGTCCGAATCTGAATCCAGAACGTGAGAGACTTGGACTCTATCTTCTCTTGGGCCAAAAGTGACGTGAGAGAACTTTTTGGACAGCAAATAAACATCTCTTTCTTCCTTATCTTCATATGTGGATTGTACAAATGTCCCATACACCTGCAATTAGACAAAACACAAAAGTGTGTGAAGTATTTTTGTTCTGGATAACATAAATAGATTATTGAATAGTTTGCACTAGAAATCACCTGACAAATATGCATATATGCAATATTTTTGGTCATATCCAAGGTAGTCATGTCCTCATCATCCTCCCCTTCTTGAAAATAAAGCCGTCCTCGGCGTTGCTTAATCTGAAATGTGGCTAACAAAAGAGACAAGGTGTACATGTTGTATATGTATATGTCATCCATTTTTACTTCCCTTGATTTTTGCATATATGACACTTGAATAGATGAGTAACTTGCATAGTTCATAAAATCTAAAGCCAAAAAATTAGCACAAGAAGTAGAAGGCATGAAAATATTGCAACTCAGTTTGCACATATAAGTGAAGCTCTTATTCATTTCAAAAGATTGACAATGTTCATCGTTAAACCATCCCAACATTGGTGAATAAACCGTACTTGCATCAAATTTACATGCTACAACATGCTTAAATAAGCAAACATGCAATAAGTCATTCAACACAGAATCATCACCAAGATTAGAGGTCATATCAAAATGATTAAACATTGGTTCTTTTGCATCAATAGTTAATTCAATGGGTGCACTCAAAATTGTTGGTATTTCAGTTGTTTGATCACATGGCAAAGTCAAATTATCAACGTAGTCCTCTAAAATAGGTGGTGTGATCAAAGTAGAGGGTAGCTCATCAGATGGTGCATTCAAATTGACAAGGCATTCATCATTCTCATGTAGAGATGGAAGATCAGTACCTTTGTCATTACCTCTTATGATCAACTCAGATGATGTAGCCACTCTCGGGGGCGATGTGTCACATGGTGGAGGTGATGTAGTCCTGACAACAACGGATGTGGTTGTCATAGTATGCCTAGTAGTTGAAGGAACAATCATATCAACTCTTGGAATGTGCACCGTGCGCTTGTTCTCCTCGTGGCCAACACGTCGTTTTATTTCCTGTTCAGCTTTGCAAGCAAGATGAAACAAATGGTCCATAGGATAACACTCTTCATGAATTAGTATCTCTTGAATATCAGGTTTAATCCTCCCCAAAATCTATCCATAAAATCATCTTCACTTTCTTCTAAAGAGGAATGCAACAAGGTAGTTTGTAAATCATCATAATATTTTGTTACAGTTTCACTACCTTGTTTTAAGTGTTGCAACTTCTTAATCATGTCACGAGTATAATAAGTAGGGACGAAAGTATGTCGCATGGCAAGTTTCAAATCATCCCAAGTAGTAGGTATATATTCAGGGTGTAACCGACAATATTCACTCCACCAAACCAAAGCATAACCAGTGAAAGAACCAACCGCAACCTTAACCTTTTTATGTTCATCGAAATTATGGGAAGCAAATATATTTTTTATGTCGAACTCCCATTCAATATATAAAGCAGGTTTAAAACGGCCATTAAATGGTGGTATAGATACATTAACCTGATCATGTGCATTTGGATGTTTGTGCACCTCTCGTGACGGTTGTGGTATTTGCAAAGGTGGTGGCACGTCTCCCGCGATCGACAAAGCCCATGAATTGACTCTGGATCCTGTCATGATTAGTAGAACAAGAAACAAAACCCAAAAATAATGTTCCTATAACTACTAGGATGTGGTGGTAAAACGCTCACAGTAAAGCAAATATCAATGTCTTACAAGTTCTTACCATGCAGCAGGCGGTGATCGGCAACCAGCGGTGTCAAGTAACTCCGAATATTGAGTAAAGCGATTGCCAGGGGAGCGTACGTATACACGGTATAGAAATATATGGAGCTGGGTTGGCTATATATGGTAGCAAAAGATTAGCAATAATCAATTCAAAGATGCAATGTTGAATAAACGCTCAACGACGGTACTGTGCTGGTCCTAGGCTAGACCGGACTAGAGACGCGAGCCTAGAACACTAATGAGGTCACGGCGTAGCACAACTAGCATCAATGAAGGATACTAAGTAGCTCTTGATAGCAAGATATAAGTGAAGATCACAACGGCAGTGAAGATAATGATGAAAAACAACTGCCAAGCAGGATATACAACAACTCTCTCTCCAACTTTCCTCTTGAAAAGTTTGAGACAATTTTCTGATAAATTCTTTCAAAGAATGCTACTAACTCAAGCTTTCCAATGCAAAAAGAATCACTCAATTCCGAGTTGATATGAGGAGTCAAAGAATTCTAAAACTGGCCTAAAAAATTGGAACAAGCTGTGTTCACGAACTTCAGAGGGCAAAAAGACCTATTTAGAAGCCGATTTTGAGGTGTCAAATATTGAACAAGCTTCTGCAACTATTTAGATGCGGCTCGTTGCTAGCTTCAATTTGAGTACTCACGGAGCCAAAACGGACTTCGTATGAGAAAGACACACCTGTTTTACTGAACAGTGCGCAAAACAGATTTCAATCCGAATTCAGGTACGAGATTGATTCTAGATAGATCCGATTTTTTTTCTTCTCTCTTTTTTTTTCTCACGCTTTTTTTTTCTTTTTCTTCTCTCTTTTTCTTTTTTTTTCCTCTCTTTTTTTCCTCTATCTTTTTTTTCTCCCTCTTTCCAAGACAAACTAGATAAGATGCAGATTGGATCAGGCGAAGATGTGAATGACCTCAACTATGATTATGACAATGAACAGTGCGTAGCACGTGGTGGAAATTAATGGATGGAATGGTGCACAGCGGAAGGGATAATGATGCAGCTGCGGCGTGACTAATGTGAACAGAACTCGAAACTCTAAAGGAACTAGACACTAAGACCAGCAACTAACACGACGATGCAACCGATAATTCAACTATGCAAGCAATGAATAGAAAATTGCAAAGGCTCAGTCTGGCTAGGTCAAAGGATGAATAGATCTAACTTTTGTTTTGTGGCTTTTTCTTGGACAATAGGTAAGAAAATAAATCTAATCTAGGAAAAACTGGAAATTCTCACCGAGCAACCTTAAAACTGATACCACTTGATAGAGGCGAGGGTCCCGATCTTTCGATGAGATGATAACTATCGATTTGGTGGAGACGACTTTGACGATCCGACTACAAACGTGCACGACGTTGCGCCTTAGCAATCGCTAAACCAATCTCCTGAGGTTACTGACGATGCTGGAAGCACGGTCAGCCTGACCACGAAGGTCTATTCCTGCAAGCAATCGAAGAACGAGCAAGAATATGATAAAGCAATCTGAATATTGCAAATATATATGAAGTATTGATAATGGTGGGGATCCGGAAGTGGTCTTGGTCTGGTCGTTGGACACAAACGAAGTACACGAAGTTGCAATGGCTAACTTTTAACTAAACAAATCCCAAGGAAAAGCTACTAGATGGATCTACTTATATAGGAGCAAGGGGTGGCGGCCAAGGAGGTGGGAGGACGTCCCAAGGCAGCCTAAAACTAAATCTAGGTCGTACAAGGCCAATGGGCCCAAGTGGAGGTGATGTAACACCTTTGGACTTGTAGTTTGACTCGGATTCTGCTGCAGCATCAGATTGTTTCGTCCACAACTCAACTCTCCGGACGAATTTGAAGGTGATTCCAATTGGGTTGGAAAGTGCACGAAATCTAGTTTCCAACAGAAAAAGAATCACCCAATTCGGAGTCCGTATGAAAAACTTGTGTGCGTTTTGGGTCAGGTGTGTCTGTGCAGTCCGAATCTGAATCCAGAACGTGAGAGACTTGGACTCTATCTTCTCTTGGGCCAAAAGTGACGTGAGAGAACTTTTTGGACAGCAAATAAACATCTCTTTCTTCCTTATCTTCATATGTGGATTGTACAAATGTCCCATACACCTGCAATTAGACAAAACACAAAAGTGTGTGAAGTATTTTTGTTCTGGATAACATAAATAGATTATTGAATAGTTTGCACTAGAAATCACCTGACAAATATGCATATATGCAATATTTTTGGTCATATCCAAGGTAGTCATGTCCTCATCAATCGGGTTTAGGTACAAGGATAACGGGAACGGCACATGGGCTTAAGCTTTCATGTACCTGACCGTTGTCGATGAGTTGTTGTACTTGTCGTTTAATCTCCTTGGTTTCTTCGGGGTTGACACGGTATGGGGCTTTGTTTGGAAGTGGCGCTCCGGGGAGGAGGTCGATTCGATGCTCAATGCCTCGTAGTGGAGGTAGACCCGGAGGTAGCTCATCGGGGAAGACATCTTTGAATTCCTACAAAATAGACTGAAACACTAAAGGTAACTCGTGAGAGGTGTTAGTTGTTGGCTCTCCATCTTTGCACACGAGGACGAAGTGTATCACACTCGATGGGTTCTCACACACTTCTCTTATCTCACTTTTGGTGGCAAATAGGATGAGGTTTTTCTCTCTAGGCGAAGAGGCGCTCATATTTGGCTTGTGGCTCTCACTCACTTTTGGGTGTGTAACTTTCTCACTCTTCTCGCCATGGTGGGTGGTTTGCTTGTCGGCTATCACTTGACTAGGAGATATAGGTTGTAGCACATACTCCTTCCCTTTCATCTTGAAGCTATAGTGATTGGTGCGTCCATTGTGGATGACACCACGGTCGAATTGCCATGGCCGACCAAGAAGGAGGTGGCAAACGGTCATTGGGACCACATCACATTCCAAAGTGTCTTCGTAAGCACCTATTTTGAAAGAGACTTGGACCGTATGCTCGACTCGTATAGTTCCGGAGTCACTTAGCCATTGAACCTTGTAGGGGTGCGGGTGCTTCTTCTTGACCAATTGAAGTTTTGAACATAGTTCTTCACTTGCCAAGTTGTGGCAACTACCTCCATCGATGATGACCTTGACGGACCTTCCATTGATGCCGGCCTTAGTGTGGAAGATGTGGCACCGTTGGTCTTCTTCTTGTTGATGTTGAAGCGTCAAGACTTTGGAGACAACGAGAGCGGGGCTCGAATCCTCATCACAAAAGACTTGATCATCTTCATCCTCGTTCACGCGCCGGTGCATGGCCACTTGCTCAAGGGCTTCCATTTCCTCTTCACTCATGGAGTCATATGTGCCGTCGTCATTGAGGATCATAGTGCGCTTGTTCGTGCATTCATAAGATTTGTGGCCTCGGCCGCCGCAAGTGAAACACTTGAAGGAGCTTGTCTTGACGGTCTCATCGGTTGGAGTAGATGATGAAGCACGCAGCTTGAAGTTGTTTGTAGTAGGAGTAAGACGACTTGAACTTGATGAAGGTTTCTTGAAACTTGACTTGTCGTCGTTGCTTGGAGAAGGCTTGATTGATGTAGATGTTGGATGAGTCGATGAAGCTTGGATGTTGGAGAAGCCGTAGGTCTTGGATGAGTACTTGGTGATGAGGACATCAATACAATTGTTACACCCACAGCCCCTGCTGCTATACATACTGGACCAATTACTAGAGCTCGTGCACGCCAACTAAATTACCAGGTACTTTCGTTTCTTGGTAATGATTCTAATGTTCATGAGAATATGATGCTGCCTAAATTGGATACATTTGTTTTGCTTACAAATGAAGGGCCTAGCTTGGAAAAGGATGAACATTGGAGCAAGAACAAGCATGGAGATGATGGCATGCGCAAGGGGAACAAGAACGGAGTTACAAGTGATGATTTCAGGACTTTGAAGCCACCATAATGGGTGCATGAAGCCTTGGACGAAATATACAAGATGCCACTTCATAAATTTCGTCCCGAGGCTATTTTAGGTGCTGCGTCACCTTATTATTGGGCCAGGCCCATGTAATTTCGAAATACATAAGTATAGGCTATTTTTAGAGTCCGTATTTGTGGGGAAACAAGAGATAGGGTTGATTTCGGACCCCTCCACCAAGGGCCACGAAATTCCCCCCCTCTTCCTCCATATATACAGCCCTTAGGGCATCGTTTAGACTTTGGGTTTTGTTTAGATTAAAAGTTCGCCATAGCTACAACTTCGCGTACTTCGTTTGTGTTCAACGACCAGACAAAGGCGTCACAGAACCCCACCTTGATCAATAAAGCTTTCATCTTATATTCGCAATATCCAGATTGCAATCTTAGTTTCTTGCTTGTTCTTCGTTTGCTCGCAGGAAACAGACCCTCGTGGTCAGGTTGATCGTGCTCCGGCGTGGTCAATAACCTCTCGGAGTTGGTTTAGCGATTGCTAAGGCGCGACGTCCTCGCACGTTCGTAGTCGGATCGTCAAAGTCGACTTCCACCAAAGCGAAATCCACCATCTCATCGAAAGACGGGACACCTTTGCCTCTATCACCTCCACCAAGGGCCACGAAATTCCCCCTCTCTTCCTCCATATATACAGCCCTTAGGGCATCGTTTAGACTTTGGGTTTTGTTTAGATTAAAAGTTCGCCATAGCTGCAACTTCGCGTACTTCGTTTGTGTTCAACGACCAGACAAAGGCGTCACAGAACCCCACCTTGATCAATAAAGCTTTCATCTTATATTCGCAATATCCAGATTGCAATCTTAGTTTCTTGCTTGTTCTTCGTTTGCTCGCAGGAAACAGACCCTCGTGGTCAGGTTGATCGTGCTCCGGCGTGGTCAATAACCTCTCGGAGTTGGTTTAGCGATTGCTAAGGCGCGACGTCCTCGCACGTTCGTAGTCGGATCGTCAAAGTCGACTTCCACCAAAGCGAAATCCACCATCTCATCGAAAGACGGGACACCTTTGCCTCTATCAAGTGGTATCAGATTTCCAGGTTGCTCGGTGAGATTTTACAGTTTTTAGTAGTTTAGATCGAGTCTGTTCTTCATACCTATAGTCCACGAAAAAGCCACAAAAAAAATTAGGGTTAGTTCATCATATCCGAACCAATCTGAGCCTTGCATAATCTTTTTAGGGTTTTGCTTTGTTGAATTTGCGGTTGCATCGTCGTGTCTAGTTGCTGGTCTTAGAGTCTAGTCTTTTAGAGTTTCGAGTTCTGGTCATAAGTTGTCACGCCGCCGCCGCACCATCATCATCGTCCCTGCCATCTACCACCACCGCACCGAATCCGTATCCATATACCACCACCAATCCGTGTCCATATACCACCACCTCAGGTACGAGATGATGTCCATATTCCTAAACTGAAATTGAATATTCCACCATTTGAGGGTAGATATGTTCCTGATATATATCTTACTTGGGAGTTAGAAACTGAACAACGATTTACATGTTTACAATATCCTGAGGAGAGACGAGTTGCTGCTGCCGTTTGTGCTTTCACTAGTTTTGCATCTGTATGGTGGTCTGAACATTGTAGATTATATCCTATTCCAACTACTTGGGCTGCTTTGAAAACTGCTATGCGTACGCGTTGGGTTCCACCATATTATCAACGTGAATTGCTTCAAAAATTGCAGCGTTTAAGACAAGGGAAAAATTCTGTAGAAGAATATTATCAGGAATTACAAACTGGCATGATTAGATGTGGTATTGTTGAGGAGAATGAAGCTATGCTTGCACGTTTTCTGGGTGGATTAAATAGAGAGATTCAGACCATTCTAGACTATAAGGAGTATACTAATATCACTCGTTTATTCCATCTTGCTTGTAAAGCTGAACGTGAAGTGCAGGATCGACAAGCATTGGGGCGAACTAACTTTTCTGCAGGCCGACCTTCATCATGGACACCACGTGCATCTTCTACTTCAACTGCACCAGCACCTCCATCCGGTGCCACCTCCAGCCGTGATACAAGAAAACAGGCACAACCACCATTATCTGCCACGAGCGCACCTGCGGGGCCTGCACATCGTTCTTCTTCTTCCATGGCATCAACAGGGCACACAAGTGATATTATTTGTCGTCGTTGTAAGGGAGGAGGTCATTATGCGAGAGAATGCAAATCTCCGCGTGTGATGATTGCTACCGCGGATGGTGGATATGAGTCCGCTAGTGACTATGATGAGGAGACTTTGGCTCTTATTACACGTGAAGAACATGGTGGAGATGATTTTGATCATGAGACGCAATACATGGCTCCTGAAGACGCTGACAGGTATGAATGTTTAGTTGCTCAACGTGTTTTGAGTGTGCAGGTCACACAAGCTGAGCAAAATCAGAGGCACAATTTGTTCCATACCAAGGGAGTTGTGAAGGAACGTTCTGTGCGTGTCATCATAGACGGAGGGAGCTGCAACAACTTGGCTAGCATGGAGATGGTGGAGAAGCTTTCTCTCACCACAAGACCACATCCACATCCTTACTACATCCAATGGTTCAACAACAGCGGCAAGGTTAAGGTAACACGTATTGTTCGTGTGCATTTTAGTATCTCTACATATGCTGATTATGTTGATTGTGATGTGGTACCTATGCAAGCATGTTCCTTATTACTTGGTAGACCTTGGCAATTTGATAAAAATTCTGTACACCATGGTAGAAACAATCACTATACTCTTGTTCATAAGGATAAAAATATTACTTTGCTTCCTATGACTCCTGATTCCATTTTGAAAGATGATATTAATAGAGCTAATAAAGCAAAACAGGAGACGAATAAGAGTGAAAATCAGATTGTGGCAAAAGAATTTGAGCAACAAATGAAGCCTAATAATAAACCATCTAGTGTTGCTTCTGAAATTAAATTGAAAAGTGCATGTTTATTTGCCACCAAATCTGATATTGATGAGCTAGATTTCAGCAAATCTGTTTGCTATGCTTTTGTGTGCAAAGAGGCATTATTTTCATTCGAGGACGTGCCTTCCTCTTTGCCTCCTGCTGTCACTAACATTTGGCAGGAGTTCGCTGACGTCTTTCCACAAGACGTGCCACCGGGATTACCGCCTATTCGAGGGATTGAGCATCAGATTGACTTAATTCCCGGTGCTTCACTGCCAAACCGTGCACCATACCGTACCAATCCAGAGGAGACGAAGGAGATTATGCGTCAAGTACAAGAGCTTCTCGACAAAGGTTATATACGTGAATCCCTTAGTCCTTGTGTTGTTCCTATTATTCTAGTGCCGAAAAAGGATGGTACATCACGTATGTGTGTTGATTGTAGAGGCATTAATAATATTACTATTCGTCATCGTCATCCTATTCCTAGGCTAGATGATATGCTTGATGAATTGAGTGGCTCTACAATATTCTCCAAAGTTGATTTGCGTAGTGGATACCATCAAATTCGTATGAAATTGGGAGATGAATGGAAAACAGCATTTAAAACTAAGTTTGGATTATATGAGTGGTTAGTCATGCCTTTTGGGTTAACTAATGCGCCTAGTACTTTCATGAGACTAATGAACGAAGTTTTACGTGCTTTCATTGGACGATTTGTGGTAGTCTATTTTGATGATATACTGATTTATAGTAGATCTTTGGAAGAACATTTGGAACATTTACGTGCTATTTTTATTGCTCTACGTGATGCACGTTTGTTTGGTAACCTTGGGAAGTGCACCTTTTGCACCGACCGAGTATCTTTTCTTGGCTATGTTGTTACTCCACAGGGAATTGAAGTTGACAAAGCCAAGATTGAAGCTATTGAGAGTTGGCCGCAGCCCAAAACGGTCACACAAGTGAGGAGTTTTCTTGGCCTCGTTGGATTCTATAGGCGTTTTGTGAGAGATTTCAGCACCATTGCTGCACCTCTCAACGAGCTTACAAAGAAGGATGTGCCTTTTGTTTGGGGTACCGCACAGGAAGAAGCCTTCACGGTATTGAAAGATAAGTTGACACATGCTCCTTTACTCCAACTTCCTGATTTTAATAAGACTTTTGAGCTTGAATGTGATGCTAGTGGAATTGGATTAGGAGGTGTGTTATTACAAGATGGCAAACCTGTTGCATACTTTTCTGAAAAATTGAGTGGGCCTAGTCTGAATTATTCTACTTATGATAAAGAATTATATGCTCTTGTTCGGACTTTAGAAACATGGCAACATTATTTATGGCCCAAAGAATTTTTTATACATTCTGATCATGAATCTTTGAAACATATTAAAAGTCAAGCTAAACTGAATCGTAGACATGCTAAATGGGTTGAATTCATTGAGACTTTTCCTTATGTCATTAAACACAAGAAGGGAAAAGAAAATGTTATTGCTGATGCATTGTCTCGCCGCTATACTATGCTTTCACAACTTGACTTCAAAATATTTGGTTTGGAGACCATCAAAGATCAATATGTGCATGATGCTGATTTTAAAGATGTAATGCAGAATTGTAAAGAAGGAAGAATGTGGAACAAGTTCGTCGTTAACGATGGATTTGTGTTTCGTGCTAACAAGCTATGCATTCCAGCTAGCTCCGTTCGTCTTTTGTTGTTGCAGAAGGCGCATGGAGGAGGATTAATGGGACACTTTGGCATGAAGAAGACGGAGGACGTATGATAGAGGCAAAGGTGTCCCGATCTTTCGATGAGATGATAACTATCGATTTGGTGGAGACGACTTTGACGATCCGACTACAAACGTGCACGACGTTGCGCCTTAGCAATCGCTAAACCAACTCCGAGAGGTTATTGACCACGCTGGAGCACGATCAACCTGACCACGAAGGTCTATTCCTGCAAGAAATCGAAGAACGAGCAAGAATATGATAAAGCAATCTGAATATTGCAAATATATATGAGGTATTGATAATGGTGGGGATCCGGAAGCGGTCTTGGTCTGGTCGTTGGACACAAACGAAGTACACGAAGTTGCACTGGCTAACTTTTAACTAAACAAATCCCAAGGAAAAGCTACTAGATGGATCTACTTATATAGGAGCAAGGGGTGGCGGCCAAGGAGGTGGGAGGACGTCCCAAGGCAGCCTAAAACTAAATCTAGGTCGTACAAGGCCAATGGGCCCAAGTGGAGGTGATGTAACACCTTTGGACTTGTAGTTTGACTCGGATTCTGCTGCAGCATCAGATTGTTTCGTCCACAACTCAACGCTCCGGACGAATTTGAAGGTGATTCCAATTGGGTTGGAAAGTGCACGAAATCTAGTTTCCAACAAAAAAAGAATCACCCAATTCGGAGTCCGTATGAAAAACTTGTGTGCGTTTTAAGTCAGGTATGTCTGTGCAGTCCGAATCTGAATCCAGAACGTGAGAGACTTGGACTCTATCTTCTCTTGGGCCAAAAGTGACGTGAGAGAACTTTTTGGACAGCAAATAAACATCTCTTTCTTCCTTAT
The DNA here is from genome assembly GCF_002162155.2 of Triticum dicoccoides. Taxonomy (NCBI): domain Eukaryota; kingdom Viridiplantae; phylum Streptophyta; class Magnoliopsida; order Poales; family Poaceae; genus Triticum; species Triticum dicoccoides. Next base: position 55,076 of record NW_021263881.1, read on the forward strand.
CTTCATATGTGGATTGTACAAATGTCCCATACACCTGCAATTAGACAAAACACAAAAGTGTGTGAAGTATTTTTGTTCTGGATAACATAAATAGATTATTGAATAGTTTGCACTAGAAATCACCTGACAAATATGCATATATGCAATATTTTTGGTCATATCCAAGGTAGTCATGTCCTCATCACAAGGACTAAGGGATTCGCGTATATAACCTTTGTCGAGAAGCTCTTGTACTTGACGCATAATCTCCTTCGTCTCCTCTGGATTGGTACGGTATGGTGCACGGTTTGGCAGTGAAGAACCGGGAATTAAGTCAATCTGATGCTCAATCCCTCGAATAGGCGGTAATCCCGGTGGCACGTCTTGTGGAAAGACGTCAGCGAACTCCTGCAAAATGTTAGTGACAGCAAGAGGCAAAGAGGAAGGCACGTCCTCGAATGAAAATAATGCCTCTTTGCACACAAAAGCATAGCAAACAGATTTGCTGAAATCTAGCTCATCAATATCAGATTTGGTGGCAAATAAACATGCACTTTTCAATTTAATTTCAGAAGCAACACTAGATGGTTTATTATTAGGCTTCATTTGTTGCTCAAATTCTTTTGCCACAATCTGATTTTCACTCTTATTCGTCTCCTGTTTTGCTTTATTAGCTCTATTAATATCATCTTTCAAAATGGAATCAGGAGTCATAGGAAGCAAAGTAATATTTTTATCCTTATGAACAAGAGTATAGTGATTGTTTCTACCATGGTGTACAGAATTTTTATCAAATTGCCAAGGTCTACCAAGTAATAAGGAACATGCTTGCATAGGTACCACATCACAATCAACATAATCAGCATATGTAGAGATACTAAAATGCACACGAACAATACGTGTTACCTTAACCTTGCCGCTGTTGTTGAACCATTGGATGTAGTAAGGATGTGGATGTGGTCTTGTGGTGAGAGAAAGCTTCTCCACCATCTCCATGCTAGCCAAGTTGTTGCAGCTCCCTCCGTCTATGATGACACGCACAGAACGTTCCTTCACAACTCCCTTGGTATGGAACAAATTGTGCCTCTGATTTTGCTCAGCTTGTGTGACCTGCACACTCAAAACACGTTGAGCAACTAAACATTCATACCTGTCAGCGTCTTCAGGAGCCATGTATTGCGTCTCATGATCAAAATCATCTCCACCATGTTCTTCACGTGTAATAAGAGCCAAAGTCTCCTCATCATAGTCACTAGCGGACTCATATCCACCATCCGCGGTAGCAATCATCACACGCGGAGATTTGCATTCTCTCGCATAATGACCTCCTCCCTTACAACGACGACAAATAATATCACTTGTGTGCCCTGTTGATGCCATGGAAGAAGAAGAACGATGTGCAGGCCCCGCAGGTGCGCTCGTGGCAGATAATGGTGGTTGTGCCTGTTTTCTTGTATCACGGCTGGAGGTGGCACCGGATGGAGGTGCTGGTGCAGTTGAAGTAGAAGATGCACGTGGTGTCCATGATGAAGGTCGGCCTGCAGAAAAGTTAGTTCGCCCCAATGCTTGTCGATCCTGCACTTCACGTTCAGCTTTACAAGCAAGATGGAATAAACGAGTGATATTAGTATACTCCTTATAGTCTAGAATGGTCTGAATCTCTCTATTTAATCCACCCAGAAAACGTGCAAGCATAGCTTCATTCTCCTCAACAATACCACATCTAATCATGCCAGTTTGTAATTCCTGATAATATTCTTCTACAGAATTTTTCCCTTGTCTTAAACGCTGCAATTTTTGAAGCAATTCACGTTGATAATATGGTGGAACCCAACGCGTACGCATAGCAGTTTGCAAAGCAGCCCAAGTAGTTGGAATAGGATATAATCTACAATGTTCAGACCACCATACACATGCAAAACTAGTGAAAGCACAAACAGCAGCAGCAACTCGTCTCTCCTCAGGATATTGTAAACATGTAAATCGTTGTTCAGTTTCTAACTCCCAAGTAAGATATATATCAGGAACATATCTACCCTCAAATGGTGGAATATTCAATTTCAGTTTAGGAATATGGACATCATCTCGTACCTGAGGTGGTGGTGCAGGCCTACCATTACGAATATATACCTGAGGTCGACCTGCTGGTGGTGGTACAGGTGGCTGCACGTAGTGTTGATTTTGATCAACCTCATCCTCATAATCTCCCACATAATCATCCTCCTCCGCATCAGCAGCAGGAGCCACAGAAGTATCAACAGCAGCACCAACAGTTTGGCCAAACGCAAGAGGAAAATGTTATTGCTGATGCATTGTCTCGTCGCTATACTATGCTTTCACAACTTGACTTCAGAATATTTGGTTTGGAGACCATCAAAGATCAATATGTGCATGATGCTGATTTTAAAGATGTAATGCAGAATTGTAAAGAAGGAAGAATGTGGAACAAGTTTGTCGTTAACGATGGATTTGTGTTTCGTGCTAACAAGCTATGCATTCCAGCTAGCTCCGTTCGTCTTTTGTTGTTGCAGGAGGCGCATGGAGGAGGATTAATGGGACACTTTGGCGTGAAGAAGACGGAGGACGTACTTGCTACACATTTCTTTTGGCCAAAGATGAGACGGGATGTTGAGCGTTTTATTGCTCGATGCACTACATGTCAAAAAGCTAAGTCACGACTCAATCCTCATGGTTTATATATGCCTTTTCCTGTACCTAGTGTTCCTTGGGAGGATATATCTATGGACTTTGTTTTAGGTTTACCTCGAACAAAGAAGGGGAGGGATAGCATATTTGTTGTCGTGGATAGATTCTCGAAAATGGCACACTTTATACCATGTCATAAAAGCGATGATGCTGTTAATGTTGCTGATTTGTTCTTTCGTGAAATTATTCGCTTGCATGGTGAGCCAAATACTATTGTTTCAGATCGTGATACTAAATTTCTTAGCCACTTTTGGAGATGTTTATGGGCTAAGTTGGGGACTAAACTGCTTTTTAGTACTACTTGTCACCCCCAAACTGATGGACAAACTGAAGTAGTCAATAGAACGTTGTCTACTATGCTTAGGGCTGTTTTGAAGAATAATAAGAAAATGTGGGAGGAATGCTTGCCTCATATTGAATTTGCTTATAATCGTTCATTGCATTCTACTACTAAGATGTGCCCTTTTGAAGTTGTGTATGGTTTCCTACCTCGTGCACCTATTGATTTGTTGCCTCTTCCATCTTCGGAGAAGGTTAATTTTGATGCTAAACAACGTGCTGAATTGATTTTAAAAATGCATGAGTTAACTAAGGAAAACATTGAGCGTATGAATGCTAAATATAAACTTGCTGGAGATAAGGGTAGAAAACATGTTGTGTTTGCACCTGGAGATCTTGTTTGGTTACATGTGCGTAAGGATAGATTTCCTGATTTGCGCAAATCAAAGCTAATGCCACGTGCTGATGGTCCCTTTAAGGTGTTAGAGAAAATAAATGATAATGCATATAAACTTGAGCTACCTGCAGATTTTGGGGTTAGTCCCACTTTTAACATTGCAGATTTGAAGCCTTATTTGGGTGAGGAAGATGAACTTCCGTCGAGGACGACTTCATTTCAAGAAGGGGAGGATGATGAGGACATCAATACAATTGTTACACCCACAGCCCCTGCTGCTATACATACTGGACCAATTACTAGAGCTCGTGCACGCCAACTAAATTACCAGGTACTTTCGTTTCTTGGTAATGATTCTAATGTTCATGAGAATATGATGCTGCCTAAATTGGATACATTTGTTTTGCTTACAAATGAAGGGCCTAGCTTGGAGAAGGATGAACATTGGAGCAAGAACAAGCATGGAGATGATGGCATGCGCAAGGGGAACAAGAACAGAGTTACAAGTGATGATTTCAGGACTTCGAAGCCACCATAATGGGTGCATGAAGCCTTGGACGAAATATACAAGATGCCACTTCATAAATTTCGTCCCGAGGCTATTTTAGGTGCTGCGTCACCTTATTATTGGGCCAGGCCCATGTAATTTCGAAATACATAAGTATAGGCTATTTTTAGAGTCCGTATGTGTGGGGAAACAAGAGATAGGGTTGATTTCGGACCCCTCCACCAAGGGCCACGAAATTCCCCCCTCTTCCTCCATATATACAGCCCTTAGGGCATCGTTTAGACTTTGGGTTTTGTTTAGATTAAAAGTTCGCCATAGCTACAACTTCGCGTACTTCGTTTGTGTTCAACGACCAGACAAAGGCGTCACAGAACCCCACCTTGATCAATAAAGCTTTCATCTTATATTCGCAATATCCAGATTGCAATCTTAGTTTCTTGCTTGTTCTTCGTTTGCTCGCAGGAAACAGACCCTCGTGGTCAGGTTGATCGTGCTCCGGCGTGGTCAATAACCTCTCGGAGTTGGTTTAGCGATTGCTAAGGCGCGACGTCCTCGCACGTTCGTAGTCGGATCGTCAAAGTCGACTTCCACCAAAGCGAAATCCACCATCTCATCGAAAGACGGGACACCTTTACCTCTATCACTTGGCGTACTTGAAGTCATCTTGCACTTGACGTTCCGCCTTTGTAGCTTGATGCACGAGCTCAATGAGGTTGGAGTAGGGTTGGAAGTCGGCGATCTTCTTGATGGGATGATTGAGTCCATTCAAGAATCATGCCATTGTTTGCTCATCATCTTTCGTGACATTGGCTCGAAGCATGGCAATCTCCATTTCCTTGTAGTATTCTTCAACACTCTTTGTTCCTTGCTTGAGGAGTTGTAGCTTCTTGAAGAGATCACGGTTGTAGTAGGTTGGCAGAAAACATGCTCGCATGACATCCTTCATTTGAGCCCAAGTGGTGATTGGAGGTTCACCTCTTGCTTGTCGGCGCTCAATTACTTGTTCCCACCATATGAGCACATAGTCTTGGAACTCTAGTGATGCCATTGCGATCTTCTTCTCTTCCTCAAAGTTGTGCAAACGAAAGATTTTGTCGACTTTCAATACCCATGAGAGGTACTCTTCCGGATCGTTGCTTCCATTGAACTTGGGCATTGTGAACTTGAGCTTGCCATAGCGTTGCTCTTCATTGTGTTGTTGGCGATGGTGATGATGACGTCCTTGGCATGGAGGGTAGTCATCCTCATGTTGCTCTCGGAGCGGAGGAAGTCCATGATCAACTTGGTCTTGTTGAACTTGAGGTTGAAGAGGAGCTTGACGAGCTTGAGGAGGGGCTTGTTGAGCTTGACGTTGCACACGCGGTAGGTAGTTCATCTCTTGGATTTCTTCTCGAAGAGCTTCCTCTTGATTGCGCCGTTCACGATTGCGGTTGGCAATGGCTCGACTTGATTCTTGAAGGGCACGTTGCGCCTCAAGAGCTTGCGCTTCACGTTGTTGTTGTTAAAGACGTTGAGCCTCGGCATCTTGTTCTTCTTGGTGTAGACGCGCTCGTTCTTCTTCTTGGCGCCGTAGTCGTTGTCGTTCTTGAGCTTGAGCAAAAGCTACTTGGTTTGATTGAGGACGAGGGACTTGCTCATCGACTTGCTCTTGTGAATGCTTGTCTTGTAGTGGGTTCCGAGATGCATGACGGTCTTGACGCGCGGCTCGTCGAAGAATGGTCGATGACAGTGTACTTGAGCCGGAGAAGGTGTCATCGGAGTGTCGACTCGAGCGGCTCCGTCTTGAGGAGGAAGAAGTGGAATGATGCCGGTTCCTCATCAAGGCGCGTATCTCGTCCATTCTTGCATCATTTTCTTGCTTGTGAGAGTCGAACTTGTCGTCGAAGTAGTCTCCTGTACGTTGCTCGGAGAGTCGCAAGTCGGTGGCGAGGTTGTCGATGCGGTCGCTCATAGCTTGTTGCTCTTGGTGTAACGCCCTTTGAGCACCAAAGAGGTGGCTCTTTGTGACGAATGATGACATGTCGTCGCCGTTCTCGATGAGAGGTGGATTTGTAGAAGAACTTGGCCTATCCATCATACCAAGTAAAATGTAAGTGGAAGAAGGAAAAGAACGTGTACCAAATGTACCTTGACCGATGTTGAAGATGAATCAAATTCACTCAAATGCGGACAATGAAATAGCACTGTTGGTACCAATTCTTGTCGGTTCTCACACCTACACAAGTAAAAGCTTTTGGTGGAGCTTGGTTAGGATGGTGGCACAAAATTTGATGCAATAGTAAGTGAGCTTCAATAATGTTGGAAAAGATTCACAAATTTGCAAATGCAACAAGTAGACCAAGCAAGCATGGGTACACGGAAACACACACGCATATAGATAAGTGGTATTGTGCAATCCCAAAAGTGAGCCAAAGTGTGGAAACCACGAAAATGCTCTTGTTGCACAATACTAGAGAGACGCTAGCACGATTGCACAATAGGCGGATACGTGATGAGGACATCAATACCATTGTTACACCCACAGCCCCTACTGCTACATATACGGGACCAATTACTAGAGCTCGCGCACGCCAATTAAATTATCAGGTACTTTCGTTTCTTGGTAATGATTCTAATGTTCATGAGAATATGATGCTGCCTAAATTGGATACATTTGTTTTGCTTACAAATGAAGGGCCTAGCTTGCAGAAGGATGAACATTGGAGCAAGAACAAGCATGGAGATGATGCCATGTGTAAGGGGAACAAGAACGGAGTTACAAGTGATGATTTCAGGACTTTGAAGCCACCATAATGGGTGCATGAAGCCTTGGACGAAATATACAAGATGCCACTTCATAAATTTCGTCCCGAGGCTATTATAGGTGCTGCGTCACCTTTTTATTGGGCCAGGCCCATGTAATTTCGAAATACATAAGTATAGGCTATTTTTCGAGTCCGTATGTGTGGGGAAACAAGAGATAGGGTTGATTTCGGACCCCTCCACCAAGGGCCACGAAATTCCCCCTCTCTTCCTCCATATATACAGCCCTTAGGGCACCGTTTATACTTTGGGTTTTGTTTAGATTAAAAGTTCGCCATAGCTGCAACTTCGCGTATTTCGTTTGTGTTCAACGACCAGACAAAGGCGTCACAGAACCCCACCTTGATCAATAAAGTTTTCATCTTATATTCGCAATATCCAGATTGCAATCTTAGTTTCTTGCTTGTTCTTCGTTTTCTCGCAGGAAACAGACCCTCGTGGTCAGGTTGATCGTGCTCCGGCGTGGTCAATAACCTCTCGGAGTTGGTTTAGCGATTGCTAAGGCGGGACGTCCTTGCACGTTCGTAGTCGGATCGTCAAAGTCGACTTCCACCAAAGCTTTATCCATCATCTCATCGAAAGACGGGACACCTTTGCCTCTATCAATACGCAAATTTGTGCACAACCTACTAGGCAACAATGCAACTATCTCTATCCCAATTATGCTATATGTATGGTATTTCGGTGCAATGATCCAAGATGATCCAATATGACAATCTTAATGTAGTATGATGCTATGGTTCTTGCTCATAAGCTCTTTGCTTATCTTTCCTCTATGCTTAAAAGCTTGGGTGGCTCTTTCACTTTTGAGCTCTTTTCTCATGCAAAACTTCACGAACCAAGATAGCAATTGTGTATGCTATGACAACTTTGTGACACACAAGTGGATCCCAAGATATGCACCACTATGGTATTGTATGTATGCTATGGAGTATGATCCCTAATGTGCACAAGTCACGTTGCCGGCAATACTCAATGGCTAGTCTCGATGGGTAAGCTACACAAAATGAGGCAATGTGGGTTATCAATGCAAATGCAAGGTATGACAAAGGTGTCGTCGAAGTTACCGTCCTTGGCGATGATGAGACCCTTGCGAAGATGAGCCGTGGTGGTGATGACGTCAACCGTACTTAGATAGCCGAAACACAATAGGACACGGGAGCCACAACTCAAAATCTCAAGGACCAAAATGTGTCAAAATCATCATAGGAGGTATCGTGGATGATTTGGGTGTATGTGGGTTTGGGAGATGCGGTGGGAGGTGGGGTTGTGGTGGTGGCTGAACTAAAAATTCAGTTTCGTCAGAGTTGAACGGACGTCCGGTTTTTACGGTCGTCCGGTCGTCGGGCATCCGGTAACTGCCGGTCGTCCGGTGCCTGGGCGATTTTCGGGCACAGGAAAAACTGCTCGGTTTCGGGGTGGAAGGGAGTGGTAAGGTCAAAATCGAGTGGTTTGGTGGATGGAAAAGGATGGGGAGGGTGGGGTAAGCTAGATCCACTCGCAGCAACTCAAATCCATGGACCAAATTCAACAAAATCTCAACTCACAAACAAATCACAAAAAAAATTGGGGCTATTTTTGGTGGGGAATTTTCGGAATTAGGACGAAAACAACAAAATCAAGCTAGAAAAAGAGGGGTAGGGGCTCCAAAAACGTGATCAACGTGGCTCATGATACCATGATGATGTAGGGCAGAACCCTAGGTGGATGATCTTTCACGTTTGGAGGGATCCCACGGGAGGAACACGAAGAACACGCGGAAGCACAAAGGGGAAATCACGGGGAGGACAACACAAAACTGACAGAGAATCAATCACACGAGTGCTAGATCACCGAACACAAAGAGGTACATATGATTCACAATCAACAAAGGTAAGGATACAAAGGACAGTTCATCTCCTAACGGAGGTCTTGAAGGTCTTCCCTCGAGAGGGGTCTTGAATCCGCTTGGGGGATCTTCTCCGAAGAGGTCCTGAACTCCGAGGAGAAGTATCCAAGTGGATGAGCAAAGGCTCTCTCACAAATATGAGCTAATCCAATGCTACCGTAGCTAGGAGGAGGAGGGGTCCTATTTATAGTCTTAGTGCAAAAGGGGCAAAGTGGAGGGGTACATGGGCTTTGGCCCGAAACTGTGCGCAGACAGGTACCGAACGTCCGCTGGGGGCCGGTCGTCCGGTCGTTCATGAGGGACCGGTCGTCCGGTGTCGCCGGACGTCCGCTGGAAGCATTCTGGAACGGGTGCACCGGACGTCTGGGAGTTTCCTACTTCCGCTAATTTCCGTTCGGTTGCCAGATGCCGGTCGTCCGGTGGTCCCGGTCGTCCGCTCGCTGGAGTGTGGCCGGTCGTCCGGTCTGGGCTGGTCGACCGCTCGCTGGGACTTGGCGGCTGGGGCTTCAGGCGCCGGACGTCCGGTCTCGACCGGTCGTCCGGTGGCTGGAGCTTTCTTCGGTTGATCTTCTTCTTGACCTTTGCGGTTGGTAGCCTCGTCTCCTTGTCCAATGGATGTAGATGCACCATGGCTTTCCCCCAGGTACCTGATCACACACAAAGTGTCCATATGAGGTAGTAGCCAAGTCTCGTGAGTAGAGAGAGGAAGTTCGGAAAGGAGCGAGTTCACCTTATCTTCGATAGCCTTGGCTCTAGCTCTTGTCATGGGTCCAAGTGGTGTTGAGGAAGGTGTAGACACGTCCATGGGGATGAGCGAGGGATGCTCCGCATCACCGTGTACCCCTTCGCCCTCACTTACCCCTTCGTGGCTCTAGACTATATATACTCCTCCACCTCCTCCTAGTTAGGTTTAGCGTTGGTTTAGCTCAAGTTAGAGATAGAGCTTCGCTCATCCATCGGATCTCCTCCTCGTGAGAGACCGCGGCCTCTTCGGAGCAGATCCTATCGGATTCAAGACCCCCTCGTGGGAAGATCCCCTTGTGGATTCAAGGCCTCCTCACGGAGAAGATCGGTTACCTTTGTATCCTTACCTTTGTTGACTTTGGATCTTGTGTATCTCTTTGTGTTCTTCGATCTAGCACTTGTGTGACCGATTCCTTGTTGGTTGAGTGTTTTCCCTCGTTCCTCCCCGTGATTTCCCCTTTGTGCTTCTACGTGTTCTTCGTGATTCCCCGTAGGATCCACTCCAAACGTGAAAGATCGTCCACATAGGGTTCCACCCTACATCTGATGAGGACATGACTACCTTGGATACGACCAAAAATATTGCATACATGCATATTTGTCAGGTGATTTCTAGTGCAAACTATTCAATAATCTATTTATGTTATCCAGAACAAAAATACTTCACACACTTTTGTATTTTGTCTAATTGCAGGTGTATGGGACATTTGTACAATTCACATATGAAGATAAGGGAGAAAGAGATGTTTACTTGCTGCTCAAAAAGTTCTCTCAGGTCACTTTTGGGCCAAGAGAAGATAGAGTCCAAGTCTCTCACGTTCTGGATTCAGATTCGGACTGCACAGACATACCTGACTCAAAACGCCAACAACCTTTTCATACGGACTCCGAATTGGGTGATTCTTTTTTTGTTGGAATCTAGATTTTGTGCTCTTTCCAGCCCAATTGGATTCACATTCAAATTCGTCCGGAGCGTTGAGATATCGACGAAACAATCAGACGCTGCAGTAGAATTTGAGTCAAACAACAAGTCCAAAGGTGTTGCATCACCTCCACTTGGGCCCATTGGCCTTGTACGACCTAGGGTTAGTTTTAGGCCGCCATGGGACGTCCTCCCACCTCCTTGGCCGCCACCCTTGCTCCTATATAAGTAGATCTATCTAGTAGCTTTTCCCTTGAGATTTGTTTCGTTAAAAGTTAGCCATTGCAATTTCGTGTACTTCGTTTGTGTCCAACGACCAGACCAAGACCGCTTAGATTAGATTAGATTTTTTTCTTACCTATTGTCCAAAAAAAAGCCACAAAAAAAGTTAGATCTATTTATCCTTTGTCCAAGCCAGTCGAGCCTTTGCAATTTTCTTTTCATTGTTTACATTATTGAACTATCGGTTGCATCGTTCGTGTCGAGTTGCTGGTCTTAGTGTCTAGTTTGTTTAGAGTTTCGAGTTCTGTTCACATTAGTCACGCCACCGCTGCATCGTTCTCCCTTCCGCTGTCTACCATCCTATCCATCAATTTCCACCACGTGCTACGCACTGTTAATTGTCATAATCATAGTTAAGGTCATTCACATCTTGGCCTGATCCAATCTGCGTCTTATCTAGTTTGTCTTGAAAAGAGGGAGAAAAAAAAGATAGAGAAAAAAAAAGTAAAAAGGAAAGTAAAAAAAAGAGAAGAAAAAAAGCGTGAGAAAAAAAAGAGAGAAGAAAAAAATCAGATCTATCTAGAATCAATCTCGTACCTGAGTTCGGACTGGAATCTGTTTTGCGCACTATTCAGTAAAACAGGTGTATCTTCCTCATACGAAGTCCTTTTTGGCTCCGTGAGTACTCAAATTGAAGCTAGAGATGAGCCGCATCTAAATAGTTGCAGAAGCTAGTTTAATATTTGATACCTCAAAATTGGCTTCTAAATAGGTCTTTTTTCCCTCTGAAGTTCATGAACACATCTTGTTCCAATTTTTCAGGCCAGTTTTAGAATTCTTTGACTCCTCATATCAACTCGGAATTGAGTGATTCTTTTTGCATTGGAAAGCTTGAGTTAGTAGCATTCTTTGAAAGAATTTATCAGAAAATTGGCTCAAACTTTTCAATAGGAAAGTTGGAGAGAAAGTTGTTGTATATCCTGTTTGGCAGTTGTTTTTCATCATTATCTTTATTGCCGTTGTGATCTTCACTTATATCTTGCTGTCCAGAGCTACTTAGTATCCTTCATTGATGCTAGTTGTGCTACGCCGTGACCTCATTAGTGTTCTAGGCTCACGTCTCTAGTCCGGTCTAGCTTAGGACCAGCACAGTACCGTCGTTGAGCGTTTATTCAACATTGCATCTTTGAATTTATTATTCCTAATCTTTTGCTACCATATATAGCCAACCCAGCTCCAAATATTTCTACACCGTGTTTACACACTTTCCACTGGCAATCGCTTTACTCAATCTTCAGAGTTATTTGACACCGCTGGTTGCCGATCACCACCTGCTACGTGGTAAGAACTTGTAAGATATTGAGATTTGCTATACTGTGAGCGTTTTACCACCACTTCCAAGTAGTTCATAGGAACATTTTTTTTGGATTCCGTTTCTTGTTTCTACTAATCATGACAGGATCCAAAGTCAATTCATGGGCTTTGTCGATCATGGGAGACGTGCCACCACCTTTGCAAATACCACAACCGTCACGAGACGTGCACAAACATCCAAATGCACATGATCGGGTTAATGTATCTATACCACCATTTAATGGCCGTTTTAGACATGCTTTATATATTGAATGGGAGTTCGACATAAAAAATATATTTGCTTCCCATAATTTCGATGAACATAAAAAGGTTAAGGTTGCGGTTGGTTCTTTCACTGGTTATGCTTTGGTCTGGTGGAGTGAATATTGTCGGTTACACCCTGATTATATACCTACTACTTGGGATGATTTGAAACTTGCCATGCGACATACTTTCGTCCCTGCTTATTATACTCGTGATATGATTAAGAAGTTGCAACACTTAAAACAAGGTAGTGACACTGTAACAAAATATTATGATGATTTACAAACTACCTTGTTGCATTCCTCTTTAGAAGAAAGTGAAGATGATTTTATGGATAGATTTTGGGGAGGATTAAACCGTGATATTCAAGAGATACTAATTCATGAAGAGTGTTATCCTATGGACCATTTGTTTCATCTTGCTTGCAAAGCTGAACAGGAAACAAAATGACGTGTTGGCCACGAGGAGAACAAGCGCATGGTGCACATTCCAAGAGTTGATATGATTGTTCCTTCAACTACTAGGCATACTATGACAACCACATCCGTTGTTGTCAGGACTACATCACTTCCACCATGTGACACATCGCCCCCGAGAGTGGCTACATCATCTGCGTTGATCATAAGAGGTAATGACAAAGGTACTGATCTTCCATCTCTACATGAGAATGATGAATGCCTTGTCAATTTGAATGCACCATCTGATGAGCTACCCACTACTTTGATCACACCACCTATTTTAGAGGACTACGTTGATAATTTGACTTTGCCATGTGATCAAACAACTGAAATATCAACAATTTTGAGTGCACCCATTGAATTAACTGTTGATGCAAAAGAATCAATGCTTAATCATTCCGATATGACCTCTAATCTTGGTGATGATTCCGTGTTGAATGACTTATTGCATGTTTGCTTATTTAAGCATGTTGTAGCATATAAATTTGATGCAAGTAAGGTTTATTCACCAATGTTGGGATGATTTAATGATGAACATTGTCAATCTTTTGAAATGAATAAGAGCTTCACTTATATGTGCAAACTAAGTTGCAATATTTTCATGCCTTCTACTTCTTGTGATAATGTTTTGGCTTTAGATTTTATGAACTATGCAAGTTTCTCGTCTATTCATGTGTCATATATGCAAAAATCGAGGGAAGTAAAAATGGATGACATATACATATACAACATGTACACCTTGTCTCTTTTGTTAGCCACATTTCAGATTATGCAACGCCGAAGACGGCTTTATTTTCAAGAAGGAGAGGATGATGAGGACATGACTATCTTGGATATGACCAAAAATATTGCATATATGCATATTTGTCAGGTGATTTCTAGTGCAAACTATTCAATAATCTATTTATGTTATCTAGAACAAAAATACTTCACACACTTTTGTGTTTTGTCTAATTACAGGTGTATGGGACATTTGTACAATCCACATATAAAGATAAGGAAGAAAGAGATGTTTATTTGCTGTTCAAAAAGTTCTTTCACGTCACTTTTGGCCCAAGAGAAAATAGAGTCCAAGTCTCTCACGTTCTCGATTCAGATTCGGACTGCACAGACATACCTGACTCAAAACGCCCACAACTTTTTCATACGGACTCCGAATTGGGTGATTCTTTTTTTATTGGAAACTAGATTACGTGCACTTTCCAACCCAATTGGAATCTCCGGAGGATTGAGTTATGGACCAAACAATCTGATGCTGCAGCAGAATCCGAGTCAAACTACAAGTCCAAAGGTGTTACATCACCTCCACTTGGGCCCATTGGCCTTGTACGACCTAGATATAGTTTTAGGCTGCCTTGGGACGTCCTCCCACCTCCTTGGCCGCCACCCCTTGCTCCTATATAAGTAGATCCATCTAGTAGCTTTTTCCTTGGGATTTGTTTAGTTAAAAGTTAGCCATTGCAACTTCGTGTACTTCGTTTGTGTCCAATGACCAGACCAAGACCGCTTACGGATCCCCACCTTTATCAATACTTCATATATACTCACAATATTTAGATTGCTTTATCATATTCATGCTTGTTCTTCGATTGCTTGCAGGAATAGACCTTCGTGGTCAGGTTGATTGTGCTCCGGCGTGGTCAATAACCTCTCGGAGTTGGTTTAGTGATTGCTAAGGCGCAAAGTCGTGCACGTTTGTAGTCGGATCATCAAAGTCGTCTCCACCAAATCGATAGTTATCATCTCATCGAAAGATCGGGACACCCCGCCTCTATCAACATCATCTTGGTATCATGAGCCACGTTGATCACGTTTTTGGAGCCCCTACCCGTGTTTTCTAGCCTGATTTTGTTGTGTTTCTTCCCTAAATCCGAAAATCCCCACCAAAAATAGCCCCAATATTTTTTGTGATTTGTTGGTTTGATGATGTTTTGTTGATTTTGATCCATGGATTTGCTTGGTTTCAAGTGGATCTAGCATTCCCCCAAGTTTCCCCTCTTCTCATCCATGAAATCCATCCAATTTTGGCCCCGAAATCATCCATTTCCGCCCCAAAATCGTGCCCCGAGTCAATCTACGAAAAATCCCGACACGAGCGGTACTTTCGCCCCTCCGAGCGGTACTACCGCTGAGTACCACAAGCGGTACTACCGCCCTCACTGATAGAGGCAAAGGTGTCCCGTCTTTCAATGAGATGATGGATATCGCTTTGGTGGAAGTCAACTTTGATGATCCGACTACGAACGTGCGAGGATGTCGCGCCTTAGCAATCGCTAAACCAACTCCGAGAGGTTATTGACCACACCGGAGCACGATCAACCTGACCACGAGGGTCTGTCTCCTGCGAGCAAATGAAGAACAAGCAAGAAACTGAGATTGCAATCTGGATATTGCGAATATAAGATGAAAGCTTTATTGATCAAGGTGGGGTTCTGTGACACCTTTGTCTGGTCATTGAACACAAACGAAGTACGCGAAGTTGCAGCTATGGCGAACTTTAATCCAAACAAAACCCAAAGTCTAAATGGTGCCCTAAGGGTTGTATATATGGAGGAAGAGGGGGGGAATTTCGTGGCCCTTGGTGGAGGGGTCCGAAATCAACCCTATCTCTTGTTTCCCCACACATACGGACTCTAAAAATAGCATATACTTATGTATTTCGAAATTACAAGGCCCTGGCCCAATAATAAGGTGACGCAGCACCTAGAATAGCCTCGGGACGAAATTTATGAAGTGGCATCTTGTATATTTCGTCCAAGGCTTCATGCACCCATTATGGTGGCTTCAAAGTCCTGAAATCATCACTTGTAACTCCGTTCTTGTTCCCCTTGCGCATGGCATCATCTCCATGCTTGTTCTTGCTCCAATGTTCATCCTTCTCCAAGCTAGGCCCTTCATTTGTAAGCAAAACAAATGTATCCAATTTAGGCAGCATCATATTCTCATGAACATTAGAATCATTACCAAGAAACGAAAGAACCTGATAATTTAATTGGCGTGCCCGAGCTCTAGTAATTGGTCCCGTATATGTAGCAGTAGGGGCTGTGGGTGTAACAATGGTATTGATGTCCTCATCATCCTCCCCTTCTTCAAATGAAGTCGTCCTCGACGGAAGCTCATCTTCCTCACCCAAATAAGGCTTCAAATCTGCAATGTTAAAAGTGGGACTAACCCCAAAATCTGCAGGCAGCTCACGTTTATATGCATTATCATTTATTTTCTCTAACACCTTAAAGGGACCATCAGCACGTGGCATTAGCTTTGATTTGCGCAAATCAGGAAATCTATCCTTACGCAAATGTAACCAAACAAGATCTCTAGGTGCAAACACAACATGTTTTCTACCCTTATCTCCAGCAAGTTTATATTTAGCATTCATACGCTCAATGTTTTCCTTAGTTAACTCATGCATCTTTAAAATCAATTCAGCACGTTGTTTAGCATCAAAATTAACCTTCTCCGAAGATGGAAGAGGCAACAAATCAATAGGTGCACGAGGTAGGAAACCATACACAACTTCAAAAGGGGCACATCTTAGTAGTAGAATGCAATGAACGATTATAAGCAAATTCAATATGAGGAAAGCATTCCTCCCACATTTTCTTATTATTCTTCAAAACAGCTCTAAGCATAGTAGACAAAGTTCTATTGACTACTTCAGTTTGTCCATCAGTTTGGGGGTGACAAGTAGTACTAAAAAGCAGTTTAGTCCCCAACTTAGCCCATAAACATCTCTAAAAGTGGCTAAGAAATTTAGTATCACGATCTGAAACAATAGTATTTGGCACACCATGCAAGCGAATAATTTCACGAAAGAACAAATCAACAACATTAACAGCATCATCGCTTTTATGACATGGTATAAAGTGTGCCATTTTTGAGAATCTATCCACGACAACAAATATGCTATCCCTCCCCTTCTTTGTTCTAGGTAAACCTAAAACAAAGTCCATAGATATATCCTCCCAAGGAACACTAGGTATAGGCAAAGGCATATATAAACCATGAGGATTGAGTCATGACTTAGCTTTTTGACATGTAGTGCAGTGAGCAATAAAACGCTCAACATCCCGTCTCATCTTTGGCCAAAAGAAATGTGTAGCAAGTACGTCCTCCGTCTTCTTCACGCCAAAGTGTCCCATTAATCCTCCTCCATGCGCCTCCTGTAACAACAAAAGACGAACGGAGCTAGCTGGAATGCATAGCTTATTAGCACGAAACACAAATCCATCGTTAACAACAAACTTGTTCCACATTCTTCCTTCTTTACAATTCTGCATTACATCTTTAAAATCAGCATCATGCACATATTGATCTTTGATGGTCTCCAAACCAAATATTTTGAAGTCAAGTTGTGAAAGCATAGTATAGCGACGAGACAATGCATCAGCAATAACATTTTCTTTTCCCCTCTTGTGTTTAATGACATAAGGGAAAGTCTCAATGAATTCAACCCATTTAGCATGTCTACGATTCAGTTTAGCTTGACTTCTAATATGTTTCAAAGATTCATGATCAGAATGTATAACAAATTCTTTGGGCCATAAATAATGTTGCCATGTTTCTAAAGTCCGAACAATAACATATAATTCTTTATCATAAGTAGAATAATTCAGACTAGGCCCACTCAATTTTTCAGAAAAGTATGCAACAGGTTTGCCATCTTGTAATAACACACCTCCTAATCCAATTCCACTAGCATCACATTCAAGCTCAAAAGTCTTATTAAAATCAGGAAGTTGGAGTGAAGAAGCATGTGTCAACTTATCTTTCAATACCGTGAAGGCTTCTTCCTGTGCGATACCCCAAACAAAAGGCACATCCTTCTTTGTAAGCTCATTGAGAGGTGCAGCAATGGTGCTGAAATCTCTCACAAAACGTCTATAGAATCCAGCGAGGCCAAGAAAACTCCTCACTTGTGTGACCATTTTGGGCTGCGGCCAACTCTCAATAGCTTCAATCTTGGCTTTATCAACTTCAATTCCCTGTGGAGTAACAACATAGCCAAGAAAAGACACTCGGTCGGTGCAAAAGGTGCACTTCCCGAGGTTACCAAATAAACGTGCATCACGTAGAGCAATAAAAACAGCACGTAATTGTTCCAAATGTTCCTCCAAAGTTCTGCTATAAATGAATATGTCATCAAAGTAAACTACCACAAATCGTCTAATGAAAGCACGTAAAACTTCGTTCAATAATCTCATGAAAGTACTAGGTGCATTAGTTAACCCAAAAGGCATGAATAACCACTCATATAATCCAAACTTAGTTTTAAATGTTGTTTTCCATTCATCCCCCAGTTTCATACGAATTTGATGGTATCCACTATGCAAATCAACTTTGGAGAATATTGTAGAGCCACTCAATTCATCAAGCATATCATCTAGCCTAGAAATAGGATGACGATAATGAATAGTAATATTATTAATGCCTCTACAATCAACACACATACGCGATGTACCATCCTTTTTCGGCACTAAAATAATAGGAACGACACAAGGACTAAGGGATTCGCGTATATAACCTTTGTCGAGAAGCTCTTGTACTTGACGCATAACCTCCTTCGTCTCCTCTGGATTGGTACGATATGGTGCACGGTTGGGTAGCGATGCACCGGGAATTAAGTCAATTTGATGTTCAATCCCTCGAATAGGTGGTAATCCCGGTGGCACGTCTTGTGGGAAAACGTGAGAGAACTCCTGCAAAATGTTAGTGACAGCAGGAGGCAAAGAGGAAGGCACGTCCTCGAATGAAAATAATGCCTCTTTGCACACAAAAGCATAGCAAACAGATTTGCTGAAATCTAGCTCATCAATATCAGATTTTGTGGCAAATAAACATGCACTTTTCAATTTAATTTCAGAAGCAACACTAGATGGTTTATTATTAGGCTTCATTTGTTGCTCAAATTCTTTTGCCACAATCTGATTTTCACTCTTATTCTTCTCCTGTTTTGCTTTATTAGCTCTACTAATATCATCTTTCAAAATGGAATCAGGAGTCATAGGAAGCGAAGTAATATTTTTATCCTTATGAACAAGAGTATAGTGATTGTTTCTACCATGGTGTACAGAATTTTTATCAAATTGCCATGGTCTACCAAGTAATAAGGAACATGCTTGCATAGGTACCACATCACAATCAACATAATCAGCATATGTAGAGATACTAAAATGCACACGAACAGTATGTGTTACCTTAACCTTGCCGCTGTTGTTGAACCATTGGATGTGGTAAGGATGTGGATGTGGTCGTGTGGTGAGAGAAAGCTTCTCCACCATCTCCATGCTAACCAAGTTGTTGCAGCTCCCTCCGTCAATGATGACGCGCACAGAACGTTCCTTCACAACTCCCTTGGTATGGAACAAATTGTGCCTCTGATTTTGCTCAGCTTGTGTGACCTGCACACTCAAAACACGTTGAGCAACTAAACATTCATACCTGTCAGCGTCTTCAGGAGCCATGTATTGCGTCTCATGATCAGAATCATCTCCACCATGTTCTTCACGTGTAATAAGAGCCAAAGTCTCCTCATCATAGTCACTAGCGGACTCATACCCACCATCCTCGGTAGCAATCATCACACGCTGAGATTTACATTCTCTCGCATAGTGAACTCTTCCCTTACAACGACGACAAATAATATCACTTGTGTGCCCTGTTGATGCCATGGAAGAAGTAGAACTCTGTGCAGGCCCGGCAGGTGCGCTCTTGGCAGATAATGGTGGTTGTGCCTGTTTTCTTGTATCACGGCTGGAGGTGGCACCTGATGGAGGTGCTGGTGCAATTGAAGTAGAAGATGCACGCGGTGTCCATGATGAAAGTAGGCCTGCAGAAAAATTAGTTCGCGCCAATGCTTGTCGATCCTGCACTTCACGTTCAGCTTTACAAGCAAGATGGAATAAACGAGTGATATTAGTATACTCCTTATAGTCTAGAATGGTCCGAATCTCTTTATTTAATCCACCCAGAAAACGTGCAAGCATAGCTTCATTCTCCTCAACAATACCACATCTAATCATGCCAGTTTGTAATTCCTGATAATATTCTTCTACAGAATTTTTTCCTTGTCTTAAACGCTGCAATTTTTGAAGCAATTCACGTTGATAATATGGTGGAGCCCAACGCGTACACATAACAGTTTTCAAAGCAACCCAAGTAGCTGGAATATGATATAATCTACAATGTTCAGACCACCATACACATGCAAAACTAGTGAAAGCACAAACAGCAGCAGCAACCCGTCTGTCCTCGGGATATTGTAAACATGTAAAACGTTGTTCAGTTTCTAACTCCCAAGTAAGATATATATCAGGAACATATCTACCCTCAAATGGTGGAATATTCAATTTCAGTTTAGGAATATGGACATCATCTCGTACCTGAGGTGGTGGTGCAGGCCTACCATTACGATAAGACCAAAAATATTGCATACATGCATATTTGTCAGGTGATTTCTAGTGCAAACTATTCAATAATATATTTATGTTATCCAGAACAAAAATACTTCACATACTTTTGTGTTTTGTCTAATTGCAGGTGTATGGGACATTTGTACAATCCACATATGAAGATAAGGGAAAAGGAGAAGTTTAGGTGCTGATCAAAAAGTCTTCTCACGTCACTTTTGGGCCAAGAGAAGATAGAGTCCAAGTCTCTCACGTTCTGGATTCAGATTCGGACTGCACAGACATACCTGACTTAAAACGCCAACAACGTTTTCATACGGACTCCGAATTGGGTGATTCTTTTTTGCTTGGAAAGTAGATTTCATCCTCTTTCCAGAACAATTGGAATCACCTTGAAATCCGTCTGGAGCGTTGAGTTATGGACGAAACAATCTGACGCTGCACCAGAATCCGAGTCAAACTACAAGTCCAAAGGTGTTACGTCACCTCCACTTGGGCCCATTGGCCTTGTACGACCTAGGGTTAGTTTTAGGCTGCCTTGGGACGTCCTCCCACCTCCTTGGCCGCCACCCCTTGCTCCTATATAAGTAGATCCATCTAGTAGCTTTTCGCCGGGGATTTGTTTAGTTAAAAGTTAGCCATTGCAACTTCGTGTACGTTGTTTGTGTCCAACGACCAGACCAAGACCGCTTACGGATCCTCACCTTTAACAATACTTCATATATACTCGCAATATTCAGATTGCTTTCATCATATTCTTGCTTGTTCTTGATTGCTTGCAGGAATAGACCTTCGTGGTTAGGTTGATTGTGCTCCGGCGTGGTCAATAACCTCTCGGAGTTGGTTTAGTGATTGCTAAGGCGCAACGTCGTGCATGTTTGTAGTCCGATCGTCAAAGTCGTCTCCACCAAATCAATAGTTATCATCTCATCGAAAGATCGGGACACCCCGCCTCTATCAAGTGGTATCAGTTTTCAGGTTGCTCGGTGAGATTTTACAGTTTTTCATAGTTTAGATCGCATCTGTCATTCATACCTACAGTCCATGAAAAAGCCACAAAAAAAGTTAGATCTGTTCATCCTTTATCCAAGCCAGCCTGAGCCTTTGCAATTTTCTAGTCATTGCTTGCATAGTTGAATTCTCGGTTGCATCGTCGTGTCAGTTGCTGGTCTTAGTGTGTAGTTCCTTTAGAGTTTCGAGTTCTGTTCACATTAGTCACACCGCCACTGCATCATTATCCCATCCGCTGTCCACCATCATAATCATAGTTGAGATCATTCACATCTTCGTCTGATCTAATCTGCATCTTATCTAGTTTGTCTTGGAAAGAGGGAGAAAAAGAAGATAGAGAAAAAAAGAGAGAGAAAAAAGGAAAAAAAAAGAAAAAGAGAGAGAAGAAAAAGAAAAAAAAGCGTGAGGAAAAAAAGAGAGAAGAAAAAAAATCGGATCTATCTAGAATTAATCTCGTACCTGAATTCGGATTAGAATCTGTTTTGCGCACTGTTCAGTAAAACAGGTGTATCTTCCTCATACGAAGTCCGTTTTGGCTCCGTGAGTACTCAAATTGAAGCTAGAGACGAGCCGCATGTAAATAGTTTCAGAAGCAAGTTCAATATTTGACGCCTCAAAATCGGCTTCTAAATACGTCTTTTTGCCCTCCGAAGTTCGTGAACACAGCTTGTTCCAATTTTCAGGCCAGTTTTAGAATTCTTTGACTCCTCATATCAACTCGGAATTGAGTGATTCTTTTTGCATTGGAAATCTTGAGTTAGTAGCATTCTTTGCAAGAATTTATCAGAAAATTGGCTCAAACTTTTTAAGAGGAAAGTTTGAGAGAGAGTTGTTGTATATCCTGCTTGGCAGTTGTTTTTCATCATTATCTTCACTTATATCTTGCTGTCAAGAGCTACTTAGTATCCTTCATTGATGCTAGTTGTGCTACGCTGTGACCTTATTAGTGTTCTAGGCTTGCGTCTCTAGTCCGGTCTAGCCCCGGACGACCGGACCCTCCTGAAGCCCCGGACGACCGACCCCCTATGGACGACCGACGCGCCTGCACCCGAGCTGAAACAACGAACGTCCGAGCCCGCCCGGACGACCGGACCGTCACGAGCCTCCGGACGTCCGACGCCTTCCGGACGTCCGACTCCTGAGTGACCAAACCTGCGGGCTGGAGCCCTTGTACCCCTTCGTTTTGACTTCCATTTGCACTAAGACTATAAATAGGACACCCCCACCTCCTTGTACGGGCAGCATTGGATTAGCTCATATTCGTGAGAGAGCCTTTGCTCATCCACTTGGATACTTCTCCTCGGAGTTCAGGACCTCTTCGGAGAAGATCCCCCAAGCGGATTCAAGACCCCTCTCGAGGGAAGACCATCAAGACCTCCGTTAGGAGATGAACTGTCCTTTGTATCCTTACCTTTGTTGACTATGGATCATATGTACCTCTTTGTGTTCGGTGATCTAGCACTCGTGTGATTGATTCTCTGTCGGTTTCGTGATTCTCTCTCAACCTCCCCGTGATTTCCCCTTTGTGCGTTCGCGTGTTCTTCGTGTTTCTCTCGTGGGATCCCTCCAAACGTGAAAGATCATCCATCTAGGGTTTTGCCCTACATCAGTTACATTTGCGTAAGGATAGATTTCCTGATTTGCACAAATCGAAGCTAATGCCACGTGCTGATGGTCCTTTTAAGGTGTTAGAGAAAATAAATGATAATGCATATAAACTTGAGCTGCCTGCAGATTTTGGGGTTAGTCCAACTGATGTAGGGCGGAACCCTATGTGGACGATCTTTCACGTTTGGAGTGGAACCTACGAGGAACACGACGAACGAGCGGAAGAACACACGGAGAAACACGGGGAGGAACGAGAGAAACTCTAAACCGACAAGTAATCAATCACACAAGGGCTGGATCATCGAACACATAAGGTAGCACAAGATTCAAAATCAACAAAAGAAAGATACAAAGGTAGCCGTTCTTCTCCGTGAGGAGGTCTTGATGGTCTTCCCTTGAAGGGGTCTTGAATCCGCTTGGGGGATCTTCTCCAAAGAGGTCGTGAGCTCCGAGGAGAAGTAACCAAGTTGATGAGCAAGGCTCTCACACAAAATATGAGCTAAACCAATGCTAACCTTAACTG
>NW_021263881.1:78340-79005 GCF_002162155.2 Triticum dicoccoides
ATAGCCTATAGCCACGAAGGGGTAAGTGAGGGCGAAGGGATACATGGGCTCGGCCCATTACACTGTGTGCAGACAGGCCGGTAGTACCGGTCATGTGGTCGGTAGTTCCGCTGGGAGCTCGTGCGGGGCGGTAGTACCGGTCAGGCGGGGGCGGTAGTTCCGCTTGAAGCCCGGGCGCTGGAACTGGAGGTGTACGCCGAAGGGGCAGCGGTTGTTCCGGTCATCGGGGCGGTTTTTCCGGTCTTTTGGCAGAAACCGGTACAACCAGTGCAGCACCGGCCTTGCTCCGCTCGATCACAGAGGGTGGGCCGGTTGTTGGGTGGCAGCAGGCTGGTTGTTTCGCCCGAGCAGTAGTTGGGCGGTTGCCGGGCGGTAGTGCTGCTTGGGTGGCCTCAGCGGTAGTACCGCTTTGAGTGGGCGGTAGTACCGCTCGTTCTGGAGCGGCCAGGTTCTCTTCCTCCTTCTCTTCCATGCTTGGCCTTGGTCCTTGGATTCTCCATTGTCGTCTCGGTTGTACCTGAGTATATGCAAGATCCATGCATGAGGTAGTAGCCATGTCTCACATGTAGAAAGTGAAGGTTCGGAGAGGAGCGAGTTCACCTTGTGTTCAATGGTGTATATTCAAGGTCTCGTCATATGTCCTCTTGGGGCTTGGAGAGTAGTCA
>NW_021263881.1:79156-92825 GCF_002162155.2 Triticum dicoccoides
AGGATCGTGATCCTCATCACCATGGAAACGTTTGTCGTGGACGGACTTGTAGTTGGACGAAGTTGAAGACATGGTGCAATCCAAGTAGTCCAAGGTGTCGCCGGAGTGATAGACATTCAAAAGGAGCAAACACAAGCGACACTCGGAAATACAATGGTTAGCGCACACAAAGTGTCCAGCATGTAAGAATGGGTCCGTGTGGCAAGATTGGTCGTGACAAAGTGATGTAGGGCGGAACCCTATGTGGACGATCTTTCACGTTTGGAGTGGATCCTACGGGGAACACGATGAACGAGCGGAAGAACACACGGAGAAACACGGGGAGGAACGTGAGAAACTCTAAACCGACAAGTAACCAATCACACAAGGGCTGGATCATCGAACACATAAGGTAGCACAAGATTCAAAATCAACAAAGGAAAGATACAAAGGTAGTCGTTCTTCTCCGTGAGGAGGTCTTGATGGTCTTCCCTTGAAGGGGTCTTGAATCCGCTTGGGGTTCTTCTCCGAAGAGGTCGTGAGCTCCAAGGAGAAGTAAGCAAGTGTATGAGCAAGGCTCTCACACAAAATATGAGCTAAACCAATGCTAACCCTAACTAGGGGGAGGTGGAGGAGTATATATAGTCTAGAGCCACGAAGGGGTAAGTGAGGGCGAAGGGGTACATGGGCTCGGCCCATTACACTGTGCGCAGAAAGGCCGGTAGTACCAGTCATGTGGCCGGTAGTTCTGCTAGGAGGTCGTGCGGGGCGGTAGTTCCGCTCGAAGCCCGGGCGCTGGATCTGGAGGTGTGCGCCAAAGGGGCAGCGGTTGTTCCGGTCATTAGGGCGGTTGTTCCGGTCTTTTGGTAGAAACCGGTACAACCGGTGCAGCACCAGCGTTGCTCCGCTCGATCACAGAGGGTGGGCCGGTTGTTGGGTGGCAGCATGCCGGTTGTTCCGCCCGAGCAGTAGTTGGGCGGTTGCTGGGCGGTAGTACCGCTTGGAGTGGGCGATAGTACCGCTCGTTCCGGAGCGGCCAGGTTCTCTTCCTCCTTCTCTTCCATGCTTGGCCTTGGTCCTTGGATTCTCTGATGTAGGGTGGAACCCTAGGGTGATGATCTTTCACGTTTGGAGTGAGATCCCTCGAAGAACACGATGAACACGGGAAAGAACGGGGAGAAATCACAAGGGGAAACACACAAGAACAAGTCCAATCACACATCCACTAGACAATCAAACACACAAGATCCACAAGGTACACGAACAACAAAGAGAAAGATACAAGGTAGAGTTCATCCCAAATCCAAAGGAGATGGGGGCTTGAATCCTAGAAGGATCTTCCCACAAAGGGGGTCTTGAATCCCTCGGGATCTTCTCACATGGAGGTCTTGAACTCTATGGGAGTGGTAGTCTCTCTCTCTCAAGAGAAGAGGTAGGAGCAAAGCTCACCTAAGAATGAGCTATCATATTTGCTAACCCTAAAAATGGGGAGGAGGATGTCTATTTATAGTCTAGTGGGCGAAGGGGTAAGTGAGGGGGCGAATGGGTACATGGGCCTCGGCCCAAAACGTTGCACGCAGGCAAGGCCCGGATGATCCGGATGGGGGTCCGGATGATCCGGCCATCGTCCGGATGATCCGGGAGGGGGCCCGGATGATCCGGCTTCACATGAGGCCTTCGGGTGCCTTCGGACGCATTTATCCGGATGATCCGGATGATGAGGACATGACTACCTTGGATATGACCAAAAATATTGCATATATGCATATTTGTCAGGTGATTTCTAGTGCAAACTATTCAATAATCTATTTATGTTATCCAGAACAAAAATACTTCACACACTTTTGTGTTTTGTCTAATTGCAGGTGTATGGGACATTTGTACAATCCACATATGAAGATAAGGAAGAAAGAGATGTTTATTTGCTGTTCAAAAAGTTCTCTCACGTCACTTTTGGCCCAAGAAAAGATAGAGTCCAAGTCTCTCACGTTCTGGATTCAGATTCGGACTGCACAGACATACCTGACTCAAAACGCACACAAGTTTTTCATACGGACTCCGAATTGGGTGATTCTTTTTTTGTTGGAAACTAGATTTCGTGCACTTTCCAACCCAATTGGAATCACCTTCAAATTCGTCCGGGGCGTTGAGTTGTGGACGAAACAATCTGATTCTGCATCAGAATCCGAGTCAAACTACAAGTCCAAAGGTGTTACATCACTTCCACTTGGGCCCATTGGCCTTGTACGACCTAGATTTAGTTTTAGGCTGCCTTGGGACGTCCTCCCACCTCCTTGGCCGCCACCCCTTGCTCCTATATAAGTAGATCCATCTAGTAGCTTTTGCTTGGGATTTGTTTAGTTAAAAGTTAGCCATTGCAACTTCGTGTATTTTGTTTGTGTCCAACGACCAGACCAAGACCGCTTACGGATCCCCACCTTTATCAATACTTCATCTATATTCGCAATATTCAGATTGCTTTATCATATTCTTGCTTGTTCTTCGATTGCTTGCAGGAATAGACCTTCGTGGTCAGGTTGATTGTGCTTCGGCGTGGTCAATAACCTCTCGGAGTTGGTTTAGCGATTGCTAAGGCGCAACGTCGTGCACGTTTTAGTCGGATCGTCAAAGTCATCTTCACCAAATTGATAGTTATCATCTCATCGAAAGATCGGGACACCCCGCGTCTATCAAGTGGTATCAGTTTTCAGGTTGCTCGGTGAGAATATCCAGTTTTCCTAGATTAGATTTATTTTCTTACCTATTGTCCAAGAAAAAGCCACACAAAAAAAGTTAGATCTGTTCATCCTTTATCCAAGCCAGTCTGAGCCTTTGCAATTTTCTATTCATTGCTTGCATAGTTGAATTATCGGTTGCATCGTCGTGTCAGTTGCTGGTCTTAGCGTCTAGTTCCTTTAGAGTTTCGAGTTATGTTCACATTAGTCACGCCGCCGCTGCATCATTATCCCTTCCGCTGTCCACCATCCCATCTATTAATTTCCAGCACATGCTACGCACTGTTCATTGTCATAATCATAGTTGAGGTCATTCACATCTTCGCCTGATCCAATCTGCATCTTATCTAGTTTGTCTTGGAAAGAAAAAAGAAGAAGATAGAGAAAAAAAAGAGAAAAAAGGAAAAAAAAGAAAAAGAGAGAGAAGAAAAAGAAAAAAAAGCGTGAGAAAAAAAAGAGAGAAGAAAAAAAATTGGATCTATCTAGAATCAATCTCGTACCTGAATTCGGATTGGAATCTGTTTTGCGCACTGTTCAGTAAAACAGGTGTATCTTCCTCATACAAAGTCCATTTTGGCTCCATGAGTACTCAAATTGAAGCTAGCGATGAGCCGCATCTAAATAGTTGCAGAAGCTTGTTCAATATTTGACACCTCAAAATCGGCTTCTAAATAGGTCTTTTTGCCCTCTGAAGTTCATGAACACAGGTTGTTCCAATTTTTCAGGCCAGTTTTAGAATTCTTTGACTCCTCATATCAACTCGGAATTGAGTGATTCTTTTTGCATTGGAAAGCTTGAGTTAGTAGCATTCTTTGAAAGAATTTATCAGAAAATTGGCTCAAACTTTTCAAGAGGAAAGTTGGAGAGAGAGTTGTTGTATATCCTGCTTGGCAGTTAATTGTCATCATTATCTTCACTGCCGTTGTGATCTTCACTTATATCTTGCTGTCAAGAGCTACTTAGTATCATTCATTGATGCTAGTTGTGCTACGCCGTGACCTCATTAGTGTTCTAGGCTCGCGTCTCTAGTACGGTCTAGCCTAGGACCAGCACAGTACCGTCGTTGAGCGTTTATTCAACATTGCATCTTTGAATTGATTATTGCTAATCTTTTGCTACCATATATAGCCAACCCAGCTCCACATATTTCTACACCGTGTATATGTACGTTCCCCTGGCAATCGTTTTACACAATCTTCGGAGTTATTTGACACCGCTGGTTGCCTGTCACCACCTGCCACATGGTAAGAACTTGTAAGATATTGATATTTGCTTTACTGTGAGCACTTTACAACCACATCCTAGTAGTTCATAGGAACATTATTCTCGAATTTTGGTTCTTGTTTCTACTAATCATGACAGGTTCCAGAGATAGAAGTTCTTGGATGACGGACACATCTTCACCATCACAAGAGTTGGGACAACACACACAAGCATATGGTCAGGTTATCTCTTTACCATCATTTGAGGGTAGATTTAATCCTGCTATTTATCTAGCTTGGGAGCTTGAAGTAGAACAAGTTTTTAGTCACCATGATTTTTCTGAACTTGAGAGAGTACGAGCTACCATTAGAGCATTTACTGGTTTTGCTTCTGTTTGGTGGAGTGTACATTGTAAGAAAAACATTGATAACCAACCCACAACTTGGAAAGTTTTGAAAGCTGTAATGAGACAACAATTTTTTCCTCCTTACTATCGTCGTGAATTGCGTCGCAAATTGGAGCAATTAAAACAAGGCAGTAACACTGTTCATGCTTACTACCAAGAGTTCAAATCTTATATGCATCATTGTGACATAGAAGAATCTAAGGATGATACAATGAATAGATTTTTTGGTGGTTTGAACCATGATATTCAGGCAAGATTTCAGTATATTCCTTGTTGCATTACTGGTATGTATGTCCGTGCCTGTACCTTTGAGAGACAAATACAGGAGGATGCATTGGGTGACTACAATAACTACTATTCCAGTTCATGCTCACCACCGCCGGTTGGTTACTCCACTATTGCACCTACTAGAGCAGCCCCACCTCGGATTGTGAGCGCGATATCATCTCAAGAGTATGGTACATTGTCAACGTCCGTACCTACATCAGCTACATCTCTGCGAGGTAACAGTAAAGGTCTTGATGATATAACTTCACATGAGAATGAAGCATGCCTAATTAACTTGAATGCATCATGTGTTGAGTTACCTGTTGATTTGAGCAAACCACCTATTTTAGAGACTCTTGTTACTGTCATGAATGCGTCATGTGATCAAACAACTGAAATATCAACAATTTTGAGTGCACCCATTGAATTAACTGTTGATGCAAAAGAACCAATGTTTAATCATTTTGATATGACCTCTAAACTTGATGATGATTCTGTGTCCAATGACTTATGGCATGTTTGCTTATTTAAGCATGTTGTAGCATGTAAATTTGATGCAAGTAAGGTTTATTCATCGAAGTTAGGATGGTTTAATGATGAACATTGCCAATCTTTTGAAGTGAATAAGAGCTTCACTTATATGTGCAAACTGAGTTGCAATATTTTCATGCCTTCTACTTCTTGTGCTAATTTTTTGGCTTTAGATTTTATGAACTATGCAAGTTGCTCATCTATTCATGTGTCATATATGCAAAAATCAAGGGAAGTAAAAATGGATGACATATACATATACAACATGTACACCTTGTCTCTTTTGTTAGCCACATTTCAGATTAAGCAACGCCGAGAACGGCTTTATTTTCAAGAAGGGGAGGATGATGAGGACATGACTACCTTGGATATGACCAAAAATATTGCATATATGCATATTTGTCAGGTGATTTCTAGTGCAAACTATTCAATAATCTATTTATGTTATCCAGAACAAAAATACTTCACACACTTTTGTGTTTTGTCTAATTGCAGGTGTATGGGACATTTGTACAATCCACATATGAAGATAAGGAAGAAAGAGATGTTTATTTGCTGTCCAAAAAGTTCTCTCACGTCACTTTTGGCCCAAGAGAAGATAGAGTCCAAGTCTCTCACGTTCTGGATTCAGATTCGGACTGCACAGACACACCTGACTCAAAACGCACACAAGTTTTTCATACGGACTCCGAATTGGGTGATTCTTTTTTTGTTGGAAACTAGATTGCGTGCACTTTCCAACCCAATTGGAATCACCTTCAAATTCGTCCGGAGCGTTGAGTTGTGGACGAAACAATCTGATGCTGCAGCAGAATCTGAGTCAAACTACAAGTCCAAAGGTGTTACATCACCTCCACTTGGGCCCATTGGCCTTGTACGACCTAGATTTAGTTTTAGGCTGCCTTGGGACGTCCTCCCACCTCCTTGGCCGCCACCCCTTGCTCCTATATAAGTAGATCCATCTAGTAGCTTTTCCTTGGTGATAGAGGCAAAGGTGTCTCGTCTTTCGATGAGATGGTGGATTTCGCTTTGGTGGAAGTCGACTTTGACGATCCGACTACGAACGTGCGAGGACGTCGCGCCTTATCAATCGCTAAACCAACTCCGAGAGGTTATTGACCACGCCGGAGCACGATCAACCTGACCACGAGTGTCTGTTTCCTGCAAGCAAACGAAGAACAAGCAAGAAACTAAGATTGCAATCTGGATATTGCGAATATAAGATGAAAGCTTTATTGATCAAGGTGGGGTTCTGTGACGCCTTTGTCTGGTCGTTGAACACAAACGAAGTACGCGAAGTTGCAGCTATGGCGAACTTTTAATCTAAACAAAACCCAAAGTCTAAACGATGCCCTAAGGGCTGTATATATGGGCCTTAGGCGTGAAGAAGACTCATGATCAGAATGTATAACAAATTCTTTGGGCCATAAATAATGTTGCCATGTTTCTAAAGTCCGAACAAGAGCATATAATTCTTTATCATAAGTAGAATAATTCAGACTAGGCCCACTCAATTTTTCAGAAAAGTATGCAACAGGTTTGCCATCTTGTAATAACACACCGCCTAATCCAATTCCCTAGCGTCACATTCAAGCTCAAAAGTCTTATTAAAATCAGGAAGTTGGAGTAAAGGAGCATGTGTCAACTTATCTTTCAATACCGTGAAGGCTTCTTCCTGTGCAGTACCCCAAAGAAAAGGCACATCTTTCTTTGTAAGCTCATTGAGAGGTGCAGCAATGGTGCTGAAATCTCTCACAAAACACCTATAGAATCCAGCGAGGCCAAGAAAACTCCTCACTTGTGTGACCGTTTTGGGCTGCGGCCAACTCTCAATAGTTTCAATCTTGGCTTTATCAACTTCAATTCCCTGTGGAGTAACAACATAGCCAAGAAAAGATACTCGGTCGGTGCAAAAGGTGCACTTCCCAAGGTTACCAAACAAACGTGCATCACGTAGAGCAATAAAAACAGCACGTAAATGTTCCAAATGTTCTTCCAAAGATCTGCTATAAATCAATATGTCATCAAAGTAAACTACCACAAATCGTCCAATGAAAGCACGTAAAACTTCGTTCATTAATCTCATGAAAGTACTAGGTGCATTAGTTAACCCAAAAGGCATGACTAACCACTCATATAATCCAAACTTAGTTTTAAATGCTGTTTTCCATTCATCCCCTAATTTCATACGAATTTGATGGTATCCACTACGCAAATCAACTTTGGAGAATATTGTAGAGCCACTCAATTCATCAAGCATATCATCTAGCCTAGGAATAGGATGACGATAACGAATAGTAATATTATTAATGCCTCTACAATCAACACACATACGCGATGTACCATCCTTTTTCGGCACTAGAATAATAGGAACAGCACAAGGACTAAGGGATTCGCGTATATAACCTTTGTCGAGAAGCTCTTGTACTTGACGCATAATCTCCTTCGTCTCCTCTGGATTGGTACGGTATGGCGCACGGTTTGGCAGTGAAGCACCGGGAATTAAGTCGATCTGATGCTCAATCCCTCAAATAGGTGGTAATCCTGGTGGCACGTCTTGTGGAAAGACGTCAGCGAACTCCTGCAAAATGTTAGTGATAGCAGGAGGCAAAGAGGAAGGCACGTCCTCGAATGAAAATAATGCCTCTTTGCACACAAAAGCATAGCAAACAGATTTGCTGAAATCTAGCTCATCAATATCAGATTTGGTGGCAAATAAACATGCACTTTTCAATTTAATTTCAGAAGCAACACTAGATGGTTTATTATTAGGCTTCATTTGTTGCTCAAATTCTTTTGCCACAATCTGATTTTCACTCTTATTCTTCTCTTGTTGTGCTTTATTAGCTCTATGAATATCATCTTTCAAAATAGAATCAGGAGTCATAGGAAGCAAAGTAATATTTTTATCCTTATGAACAAGAGTATACTGATTGTTTCTACCATGGTGTACAGAATTTTTATCAAATTGCCATGGTCTACCAAGTAATAAGGAACATGCTTGCATAGGTACCACATCACAATCAACATAATCAGCATATGTAGATATACTAAAATGCACACGAACAGTACGTGTTACCTTAACCTTGCCGCTGTTGTCGAACCATTGGACGTAGTAAGGATGTGGATGTGGTCTTGTGGTGAGAGAAAGCTTCTCCACCATCTCCATGCTAGCCAAGTTGTTGCAGCTCCCTCCATCTATGATGACGCGCACAGAACGTTCTTTCACAACTCCCTTGGTATGGAACAAATTGTGCCTCTGATTTTGCTCAGCTTGTGTGACCTGCACACTCAAAACACGTTGAGCAACTAAACTTTCATACCTGTCAGCGTCTTCAGGAGCCATGTATTGCGTCTCATGATCAGAATCATCTCCACCATGTTCTTCACGTGTAATAAGAGCCAAAGTCTCCTCATCATAGTCACTAGCGGACTCATATCCACCATCCGCGGTAGCAATCATCACACGCGGAGATTTGCATTCTCTCGCATAATGACCTCCTCCCTTACAACGACGACAAATAATATCACTTGTGTGCCCTGTTGATGCCATGGAAGAAGAAGAACGCTGTGCAGGCCCCGCAGGTGCGCTCTTGGCAGATAATGGTGGTTGTGCCTGTTTTCTTGTATCACAGCTGGAGGTGGCACCGGATGGAGGTGCTGGTGCAGTTGAAGTAGAAGATGCACGTGGTGTCCATGATGAAGATCGGCCTGCAGAAAAGTTAGTTCGCCCCAATGCTTGTCGATCCTGCACTTCACGTTCAGCTTTACAAGCAAGATGGAATAAACGAGTGATATTAGTATACTCCTTATAGTCTAGAATGGTCTGAATCTCTCTATTTAATCCACCCAGAAAACGTGCAAGCATAGCTTCATTCTCCTCAACAATACCACATCTAATCATGCCAGTTTGTAATTCCTGATAATATTCTTCTACAGAATTTTTCCCTTGTCTTAAACGCTGCAATTTTTGAAGCAATTCACGTTGATAATATGGTGGAACCCAACGCGTACGCATAGCAGTTTTCAAAGCAGCCCAAGTAGTTGGAATAGGATATAATCTACAATGTTTAGACCACCATACACATGCAAAACTAGTGAAAGCACAAACAGCAGCAGCAACTCGTCTCTCCTCAGGATATTGTAAACATGTAAATCGTTGTTCAGTTTCTAACTCCCAAGTAAGATATATATTGATAGAGGCGAGGGTCCCGATCTTTCGATGAGATGATGGATATCGCTTTGGTGGAAGTCGACTTTGACGATCCGACTACGAACGTGCGAGGACGTCGCGCCTTAGCAATCGCTAAACCAACTCCGAGAGGTTATTGACCACGCCGGAGCACGATCAACCTGACCACGAGGGTCTGTTTCCTGCGAGCAAACGAAGAACAAGCAAGAAACTAAGATTGCAATCTGGATATTGCGAATATAAGATGAAAGCTTTATTGATCAAGGTGGGGTTCTGTGACGCCTTTGTCTGGTCGTTGAACACAAACGAAGTACGCGAAGTTGCAGCTATGGCGAACTTTTAATCTAAACAAAACCCAAGGTCTAAACGATGCCCTAAGGGCTGTATATATGGAGGAAGAGGGGGTGGATTTCGTGGCCCTTGGTGGAGGGGTCCGAAATCAACCCTATCTCTTGTTTCCCCACACATACGGTCTCTAAAAATAGCCTATACTTATGTATTTCGAAATTACATGGGCCTGGCCCAATAATAAGGTGACGCAGCACCTAAAATAGCCTCGGGACGAAATTTATGAAGTGGCATCTTGTATATTTCGTCCAAGGCTTCATGCACACATTATGGTGGCTTCAAAGTCCTGAAATCATCACTTGTAACTCCGTTCTTGTTCCCCTTGCGCATGCCATCATCTCCATGCTTGTTCTTGCTCCAATGTTCATCCTTCTCCAAGCTAGGCCCTTCATTTGTAAGCAAAACAAATGTATCCAATTTAGGCAGCATCATATTCTCATGAACATTAGAATCATTACCAAGAAACGAAAGTACCTGATAATTTAGTTGGCGTGCACGAGCTCTAGTAATTGGTCCAGTATGTATAGCAGCAGGGGCTGTGGGTGTAACAATTGTATTGATGTCCTCATCACAGCACGTAAATGTTCCAAATGTTCTTCCAAAGATCTGCTATAAATCAATATGTCATCAAAGTAAACTACCACAAATCGTCCAATGAAAGCACGTAAAACTTCGTTCATTAATCTCATGAAAGTACTAGGTGCATTAGTTAACCCAAAAGGCATGACTAACCACTCATATAATCCAAACTTAGTTTTAAATGCTGTTTTCCATTCATCTCCCAATTTCATACGAATTTGATGGTAGCCACTACGCAAATCAACTTTGGAGAATATTGTAGAGCCACTCAATTCATCAAGCATATCATCTAGCCTAGGAATAGGATGACGATAACGAATAGTAATATTATTAATGCCTCTACAATCAACACACATACGTGATGTACCATCCTTTTTCGGCACTAGAATAATAGGAACAGCACAAGGACTAAGGGATTCGCGTATATAACCTTTGTCGAGAAGATCTTGTACTTGACGCATAATCTCCTTCGTCTCCTCTGGATTGGTACGGTATGGTGCACGGTTTGGCAGTGAAGCACCGGGAATTAAATCGATCTGATGCTCAATCCCTCGAATAGGTGGTAATCCCAGTGGCACGTCTTGTGGAAAGACGTCAGCGAACTCCTGCAAAATGTTAGTGATAGCAGGAGGCAAAGAGGAAGGCACGTCCTCGAATGAAAATAATGCCTCTTTGCACACAAAAGCATAGCAAACAGATTTGCTGAAATCTAGCTCATCAATATCAGATTTGGTGGCAAATAAACATGCACTTTTCAATTTAATTTCAGAAGCAACACTAGATGGTTTATTATTAGGCTTCATTTGTTGCTCAAATTCTTTTGCCACAATCTGATTTTCACTCTTATTCTTCTCTTGTTGTGCTTTATTAGCTCTATGAATATCATCTTTCAAAATAGAATCAGGAGTCATAGGAAGCAAAGTAATATTTTTATCCTTATGAACAAGAGTATACTGATTGTTTCTACCATGGTGTACAGAATTTTTATCAAATTGCCATGGTCTACCAAGTAATAAGGAACATGCTTCCATAGGTACCACATCACAATCAACATAATCAGCATATGTAGATATACTAAAATGCACACGAACAGTACGTGTTACCTTAACCTTGCTGCTGTTGTTGAACCATTGGATGTAGTAAGGATGTGGATGTGGTCTTGTTGTGAGAGAAAGCTTCTCCACCATCTCCATGCTAGCCAAGTTGTTGCAGCTCCCTCCATCTATGATGACGCGCACAGAATGTTCTTTCACAACTCCCTTGGTATGGAACAAATTGTGCCTCTGATTTTGCTCAGCTTGTGTGACCTGCACACTCAAAACACGTTGAGCAACTAAACATTCATACGTGTCAGTGTCTTCAGGAGCCATGTATTGCGTCTCATGATCAGAATCATCTCCACCATGTTCTTCACGTGTAATAAGAGCCAAAGTCTCCTCATCATAGTCACTAGCGGACTCATATCCACCATCCGCGGTAGCAATCATCACACGCGGAGATTTTTATTCTATCGCATAATGACCTCCTCCCTTACAACGACGACAAATAATATCACTTGTGTGCCCTGTTGATGCCATGGAAGAAGAACTCCGTGCAGGCCCAGCAGGTGCGCTCTTGGCAGATAATAGTGGTTGTGCCTGTTTTCTTGTATCACGACTGGAGGAGGCACCTAATTGAGGTGCTGGTGCAGTTGAAGTAGAAGATGCACGCGGTGTCCATGATGAAGGTTGGCCTGCAGAAAAGTTAGTTCGCGCCAATGCTTGTCGATCCTGCACTTCACGTTCAGCTTTACAAGCAAGATGGAATAAACGAGTGATATTAGTATACTCCTTATAGTCTAAAATGGTCTGAATCTCTCTATTTAATCCACCCAGAAAACGTGCAAGCATAGCTTCATTCTCCTCAACAATACCACATCTAATCATGCCAGTTTGTAATTCCTGATAATATTCTTCTACAGAATTTTTTCCTTGTCTTAAGCGCTGTAATTTTTGAAGCAATTCACGTTGATAATATGGTGGAACCCAATGAGTACGCATAGCAGTTTTCAAAGCAGCCCAAGTAGCGGGAATAGGATATAATCTACAATGTTCAGACCACCATACACATGCAAAACTAGTGAAAGCACAAACAGCAGCAGCAACCCGTCTCTCCTCGGGATATTGTAAACATGTAAAACGTTGTTCAGTTTCTAACTCCCAAGTAAGATATATATCAGGAACATATCTACCCTCAAATGGTGGAATATTCAATTTCAGTTTAGGAATATGGACATCATCTCGTACCTGAGGTGGTGGTGCGGGCCTACCATTACGAATATATACCTGAGGTCGACCCGGTGGTGGTGGTGCTGGTGGCTGCACGTAGTTCGGATTTTGATCAACCTCATCCTCATAATCTCCCACATAATCATCATCCTCCTGGGTACCAGCAGCAGTAGTAGCAGGAGCCAAAGAAGCACCAA
The DNA here is from genome assembly GCF_002162155.2 of Triticum dicoccoides. Lineage (NCBI taxonomy): Eukaryota > Viridiplantae > Streptophyta > Magnoliopsida > Poales > Poaceae > Triticum > Triticum dicoccoides. The sequence continues at coordinate 91,861 of NW_021263881.1, forward strand.
CAGCAGTAGCGGCGGCACCAGAATGTTGTCCTGGCTCAATAGGAACACGCTGTGCTCGTCCATACTGATTCGGAAGGGGGCGTAGTTGCTGTTGTTGCAGAGGTGCGACAGGTGCAGCCGGTGGTGGAAGACGCGCAAGCAGTTCATTAAATCTGTTATCGAGCTTTGTTTCGAACGTCTTCTCAAGGCCAGTAATCTTCTCCATGGCCTCTTCAAAATTATTTAGCACATCTTGCACCTGTTCAGTCATCATGTGCTGAAACTTATCATGAAGCTCCTTGTTCGATAAATTCTCCCAGTCAATCTCGTCGGCTTGTGATCCTGGCATGGTTAGCAGCAATAGAAACACACAAGAATATGATCCTACAGACTACGAACAAGTGGTGGTGGTGGGTGTCACAAATCCGTCAAGTAAACCTCAAATTCTTACCAGTTCTTACCCAGCAGAAGGTGGTGATCGGCAACCGTTGTAGTCAAAACTCTCAAAGCTTGGATAGAGCAATTACCAGGGAGAGTCAAACGCATGACGTAGATGTATGTGGAGCTGGGAAGGCTTATAATATGGTAGCAAAAAGGGTCAGCAATAATCAATTCAGAGATGCAAAGTTGAATAAACGCTCAACGACGGTACTGTGCTGGTCCTAGGCTAGACTGTGCTAGAGACGCGAGCCTAGAACACCAACAAAATCACGGCGCGGCACGTAAACAAGGGAAAAGCACACTCTGAATTTTTTTTCGCTCTTTTTTTTGCGCTCTTTTTTTTTGCGCTCTTTTTTTTTGCGCTGCTTTTTTTTTTTGCGAAAAATCACTATAATGGCGAGTGTCTCAAAACTCTTCCTAGCTCAAACGGACAGGATGGGCACGAAATTTTTTCGACCAATTTTTTTTTTCGACTACCCGGACCCAAAAACTGGAAACGGGTCAAAAAAAACTTCCTATAATGGCACCTGTCTCAAAACACTCAG